>NW_022279632.1:0-301227 GCF_009193385.2 Nasonia vitripennis
ACCTTTTGTGATATGAATTTAATACATAAAGCAGTCGTCATTTAACATTCACAAACAGATATCTTTAAAAGAACAAGATCATATCTGACCAGATAATTATTATTTCAGCATCCGTTTCAGACGGACCAAATCTGCAGGATTGCGTCGTGTCAAATGCGTAAATACATAGAGCAGGCGTCATTTTCATTCACAAACAGATATCTTTGAGAAACAAGATCATATCTGCTTAGATGATTAGTCGCAGGCATCTCTTTCATCCAGACCAAATCTGCAGATTACGTCTTATGATATGCGTAAATACATAGAGCAGTCGTCATTTAACATTTATAAATCAATATCTTTATAAAAACGATCGTATCCATACAAGTGTTTATCTTAGCATCCCTGTTTATCCGGATCAAATCTGCAGATTACGTCTACCAAATGCGTAAATCCATAGAGCAATGCATCAGTTAACATTCATAAATAAATATATTTGAAAACCAGATCATATCCATACATATGTTTATTCTCAGTATCCTTTTCCCGGATCAAATATGCAGATAACGTCTTGTGATATGCACAAATACATAGAGAGGTCGTCATTTAACATTCACACAGCATGAGATCTTTAAAGAACAAGATCAGTATCTGACCTGATAATTATTATTTGCAGCATCCCTTTCAGACGGACCAAATCTGCTGATGACCTTTTATGATAATGAATTTAATACATTAAAGCAGTTCGTCATTTAACATTCACAAACAGATATTTTAAAGAACAAGATCATATCTGACCCAGATAATTATTTATTTGCAGCATCCCTTTCAGACGGACCAAATCTGCAGATTACGTTTTGTGTGATATGCGTGAATACATAGATGCAGTCGTCATTTTTCATTCACAAACAGATTATATTTGAGAAACAAGATCATATCTGCAGAGATGATTATTCGCAACAACCCTTTTCATCTGGATAAATCTGTAGATCACGTCTTGTCAAATGCGTAAATACACAGAGCATGCATCATTTAACATTTATAAATAAATATATTTGAAAACCAGATCATATCTATAAAGATTTTTATTCTCAGTATCCCTTTTCCCGGATCAAATCTGCAGATTACGTCTTGTGAAATGCGTAAATACATAGGGCAGTCGTCATTTTTTATTCACAAACAGATATCTTGAGAAACAAGATCATATCTGCTTAGATGATTATTTGCAGCATCCCTTTAATCCAGATATAAACTGCAGATTACGTCTTTTTATATGCGTGAACAAATAAAGCAGTCATCATTTCTCATTCACACCAGATATCTTTAATAAATCAGATCATATCTGCAGAGATGATTATTCGCAACAACCCTTCAATCTGGATAAAATCTGTAGATCACGTGTTGTCAAATGCGTAAATCCATAGAGCATGCATCAGTTAACATTTATAAATAAATATATTTGAAAAACCAGATCATATCTATACATATGTTATTCTCATTATCCTTTCCCGGATCAAATATGCAGATTACGTCTTGTGATATGCATAAATACATAGAGCAGTCGTCATTTAACATTCACACACAGATATCGTTAAAGAACAAGATCATATCTGACCAGATAATTATTATTTGCAGCATCCCTTTCAGACGGACCAAATCTGCTGATGACTTTTGTGATATGAATTAATACATAAAGCAGTCGTCATTTTCCATTTATAAATGAATATCTTTAAAAGACACGATCGTGTCTATACAAATGTTTAATCTCATCATCCCTTTTATCCGGATCAAATCTG
Source organism: Nasonia vitripennis (assembly GCF_009193385.2). Classification (NCBI taxonomy): domain Eukaryota; kingdom Metazoa; phylum Arthropoda; class Insecta; order Hymenoptera; family Pteromalidae; genus Nasonia; species Nasonia vitripennis. The sequence continues at coordinate 1,776 of NW_022279632.1, forward strand.
CAGATTACGTCTTACCAAATGCGTAAATCCATAGCGCAGTCGACATTTAACATTTACAAACAGATATCTTTTGAAAACAAAATCATTTCTGTTCAGATAATTGTTCCCTGCATACATTACGGACCAAATCTGCAGATTACGTCTTGTGAAATGCGTAAATCCATAGAGCATGCATCAGTTACATTTATAAATAAATATATTTGAAAAACCAGATCATATCTATACATATGTTATTCTCAGTATCCCTTTTCCCGGATCAAATATGCAGATTACGTCTTGTGATATGCACAAATACATAGAGCAGTCGTCATTTAACATTCACACACAGATATCTTTAAAGAACAAGATCATATCTGACCTGATAATTATTATTGCAGCATCCCTTTCAGACGGACCAAATCTGCTGATGACCTTTTGTGATATGAATTAATACATAAAGCAGTCGTCATTTAACATTCACAAACAGATATCTTTAAAGAACAAGATCATATCTGACCAGATAATTATTATTTGCAGCATCCGTTTCAGACGGACCAAATCTGCAGATTGCGTCGTGTCAAATGCGTAAATACCTAGAGCAGGCGTCATTTTTCATTCACAAACAGATATCTTTGAGAAACAAGATCATATCTGCTTAGATGATTAGTCGCAGCATCTCTTTCATCCAGACCAAATCTGCAGATTACGTCTTATGATATGCGTAAATACATAGAGCAGTCGTCATTTAACATTTATAAATCAATATCTTTATAAAACACGATCGTATCCATACAAGTGTTTATTCTCAGCATCCCTTTTATCCGGATCAAATCTGCAGATTACGTCTTACCAAATGCGTAAATCCATAGAGCATGCATCAGTTAACATTTATAAATAAATATATTTGAAAAACCAGATCATATCTATACATATGTTTATTCTCAGTATCCCTTTTCCCGGATCAAATATGCAGATTACGTCTTGTGATATGCACAAATACATAGAGCAGTCGTCATTTAACATTCACACACAGATATCTTTAAAGAACAAGATCATATCTGACCTGATAATTATTATTTGCAGCATCCCTTTCAGACGGACCAAATCTGCTGATGACCTTTTATGATATGAATTAATACATAAAGCAGTCGTCATTTAACATTCACAAACAGATATCTTTAAAGAACAAGATCATATCTGACCAGATAATTATTATTTGCAGCATCCCTTTCAGACGGACCAAATCTGCTGATGACCTTTTGTGATATGAATTAATACATAAAGCAGTCGTCATTTTCCATTTATAAATGAATATCTTTAAAAGACACGATCGTGTCTATACAAATGTTTAATCTCGTCATCCCTTTTATCCGGATCAAATCTGCAGATTACGTCTTACCAAATGCGTAAATCCATAGCGCAGTCGACATTTAACATTTACAAACAGATATCTTTTGAAAACAAAATCATTTCTGTTCAGATAATTGTTCCCTGCATACATTACGGACCAAATCTGCAGATTACGTCTTGTGAAATGCGTAAATACATAGGGCAGTCGTCATTTTTTATTCACAAACAGATATCTTTGAGAAACAAGATCATATCTGCTTAGATGATTATTTGCAGCATCCCTTTCATCCAGATATAAACTGCAGATTACGTCTTTTTATATGTGTGAACAAATAAAGCAGTCATCATTTCTCATTCACACCAGATATCTTTAATAAATCAGATCATATCTGCACAGATGATTATTCGCAACAACCCTTCAATCTGGATAAAATCTGTAGATCACGTCTTGTCAAATGCGTAAATCCATAGAGCATGCATCAGTTAACATTTATAAATAAATATATTTGAAAAACCAGATCATATCTATACATATGTTTATTCTCAGTATCCCTTTTCCCGGATCAAATATGCAGATTACGTCTTGTGATATGCACAAATACATAGAGCAGTCGTCATTTAACATTCACACACAGATATCTTTAAAGAACAAGATCATATCTGACCTGATAATTATTATTTGCAGCATCCCTTTCAGACGGACCAAATCTGCTGATGACCTTTTGTGATATGAATTAATACATAAAGCAGTCGTCATTTAACATTCACAAACAGATATCTTTAAAGAACAAGATCATATCTGACCAGATAATTATTATTTGCAGCATCCGTTTCAGACGGACCAAATCTGCAGATTACGTCTTGTGAAATGCGTAAATACATAGAGCAGTCGTCATTTAACATTTATAAATCAATATCTTTAAAAACACGATCGTATACATACAAGTGTTTATTCTCAGCATCCATTTTATACGGATCAAATCTGCAAATTACGTCTTACCAAATGCGTAAATCTATAGCGCAGTCGTCATTTATCATTTACAAATAGATATCTTTAAACAACAAGATTATATCTGACCAGATAATTATTATTTGCAGCATCCCTTTCAGACGGACCAAATCTGCAGATTGCGTCGTGTGAAATGCGTGAATACATAGAGCAGTCGTCATTTTTCTTTCACAAACAGATATCTTTGAGAAACAAGATCATATCTGCAGAGATGATTATTCGCAACAACCCTTTCATCTGGATAAAATCTGTAATTCACGTCTTGTCAAATGCGTAAATCCACAGAGCATGCATCATTTAACATTTATAAATCAATATATTTGAAAAACCAGATCATATCTATACAGATTTTTATTCTCAGTATCCCTTTTCCCGGATCAAATCTGCAGATAACGTCTTGTGATATGCACAAATACATAGACCAGTCGTCATTTAACATTCAAACACAGATATCTTTAAAAACAAGATCATATCTGTTTAGATGATTAGTCGCAGCATCTCTTTCATCCAGACCAACTCTGCAGATTACGTCTTGTGATATGCGTAAATACATAGAGCACTCGTCATTTAACATTTATAAATCAATATCTTTATAAAACACGATCGTATCCATACAAGTGTTTATTCTCAGCATCCCTTTTATCCGGATCAAATCTGCAGATTACGTCTTACCAAATGCGTAAATCCATAGCGCAGTCGTCATTTATCATTTACAAACAGATATCTTTAAACAACAAGATTATATCTGACCAGATAATTATTATTTGCAGCATCCCTTTCAGACGGACCAAATCTGCAGATTGCGTCGTGTGAAATGCGTGAATACATAGAGCAGTCGTCATTTTTCATTCACAAACAGATATCTTTGAGAAACAAGATCATATCTGCAGAGATGATTATTCGCAACAACCCTTTCATCTGGATAAAATCTGTAATTCACGTCTTGTCAAATGCGTAAATCCACAGAGCATGCATCATTTAACATTTATAAATCAATATATTTGAAAAACCAGATCATATCTATACAGATTTTTATTCTCAGTATCCCTTTTCCCGGATCAAATCTGCAGATAACGTCTTGTGATATGCACAAATACATAGACCAGTCGTCATTTAACATTCAAACACAGATATCTTTAAAAAACAAGATCATATCTGTTTAGATGATTAGTCGCAGCATCTCTTTCATCCAGACCAACTCTGCAGATTATGTCTTGTGATATGCGTAAATACATAGAGCACTCGTCATTTAACATTTATAAATCAATATCTTTATAAAACACGATCGTATCCATACAAGTGTTTATTCTCAGCATCCCTTTTATCCGGATCAAATCTGCAGATTACGTCTTACCAAATGCGTAAATCCATAGCGCAGTCGTCATTTATCATTCACAAACAGATATCTTTGAGAAACAAGATCATTTCTGTCCAGATAATTATTCCCAGGATCACCTTCATACAGACCAAATCTGCAGATTACGTCTTGTGAAATGCGTAAATACATAGAGCAGTCGTCATTTTTCATTCACAAACAGATATCTTTGAGAAACAAGATCATATCTGCACAGATGATTATTCACAGCATTCCTTTCATCTGGACCAAATCTGCAGATTACCTTTTGTGATATGAATGAATACATAAAGCAGTCGTCATTTAACATTCACAAACAGATATCTTTAAAGAACAAGATCATTTCTGTCCAGATAATTATTCCCAGGATCACTTTCATACAGACCAAATCTGCAGATTACGTCGTGTGAAATGCGCAAATACATAGAGCAGTCGTCATTTTTCATTCACAAACAGATATCTTTGAGAAACAAGATCATTTCTGTCCAGATAATTATTCCCAGGATCACCTTCATACAGACCAAATCTGCAGATTACGTCTTGTGAAATGCGTAAATACATAGAGCAGTCGTCATTTAACATTTATAAATCAATATCTTTAAAAAACACGATCGTATACATACAAGTGTTTATTCTCAGCATCCATTTTATCCGGATCAAATCTGCAAATTACGTCTTACCAAATGCGTAAATCTATAGCGTAGTCGTCATTTATCATTTACGAACAGATATCTTTAAACAAAAAGATTATATCTGACCAGATAATTATTATTTGCAGCATCCCTTTCAGACGGACCAAATCTGCAGATTGCGTCGTGTGAAATGCGTAAATACATAGAGCAGTCGTCATTTTTCATTCACAAACAGATATATTTGAGAAACAAGATCATATCTGCAGAGATGATTATTCGCATCAACCCTTTCATCTGGATAAAATCTGTAAATCACGTCTTGTCAAATGCGTAAATCCACAGAGCATGCATCATTTAATATTTATAAATAAATATATTTGAAAAACCAGATCATATCTTTACAGATTTTTATTCTCAGTATCCCTTTTCCTGGATCAAATCTGCAGATTACGTCTTGTGATATGCACAAATACATAGAGCAGTCGTCATTTAACATTCAAACACAGATATCTTTAAAAAACAAGATCATATCTGACCTGATAATTATTATTTGCAGCATCCCTTTCAGACAGACCAAGTCTGCTGATGACCTTTTGTGATATGAATTAATACATAAAGCAGTCGTCATTTAACATTCACAAACAGATATCTTTAAAGAACAAGATCATATCTGACCAGATAATTATTATTTGCAGCATCCGTTTCAGACGGACCAAATCTGCAGATTACGTCTTGTGAAATGCGTAAATACATAGAGCAGTCGTCATTTAACATTTATAAATCAATATCTTTAAAAAACACGATCGTATACATACAAGTGTTTATTCTCAGCATCCATTTTATACGGATCAAATCTGCAAATTACGTCTTACCAAATGCGTAAATCTATAGCGCAGTCGTCATTTATCATTTACAAATAGATATCTTTAAACAACAAGATTATATCTGACCAGATAATTATTATTTGCAGCATCCCTTTCAGACGGACCAAATCTGCAGATTGCGTCGTGTGAAATGCGTGAATACATAGAGCAGTCGTCATTTTTCTTTCACAAACAGATATATTTGAGAAACAAGATCATATCTGCAGAGATGATTATTCGCATCAACACTTTCATCTGGATAAAATCTGTAAATCACGTCTTGTCAAATGCGTAAATCCACAGAGCATGCATCATTTAATATTTATAAATAAATATATTTGAAAAACCAGATCATATCTATACAGATTTTTATTCTCAGTATCCCTTTTCCCGGATCAAATCTTCAGATTACGTCTTGTGATATGCACAAATACATAGAGCAGTCGTCATTGCACATTCACAAACAGATATCTTTGAGAAACAAGATCATATCTGCTTAGATGATTAGTCGCAGCATCTCTTTCATCCAGACCAACTCTGCAGATTACGTCTTGTGATATGCGTAAATACATAGAGCACTCGTCATTTAACATTTATAAATCAATATCTTTAAAAGACACGATCGTATCCATACAAGTGTTTATTCTCAGCATCCCTTTTATCCGGATCTAATCTGCAGATTACGTCTTACCAAATGCGTAAATCCATAGCGCAGTCGTCATTTATCATTCACAAACAGATATCTTTGAGAAACAAGATCATTTCTGTCCAGATAATTATTCCCAGGATCACCTTCATACAGACCAAATCTGCAGATTACGTCTTGTGAAATGCGTAAATACATAGAGCAGTCGTCATTTTTCATTCACAAACAGATATCTTTGAGAAACAAGATCATATCTGCACAGATGATTATTCACAGCATTCCTTTCATCTGGACCAAATCTGCAGATTACCTTTTGTGATATGAATGAATACATAAAGCAGTTGTCATTTAACATTCACAAACAGATATCTTTGAGAAACAAGATCATTTCTGTCCAGATAATTATTCCCAGGATCACCTTCATACAGACCAAATCTGCAGATTACGTCTTGTGAAATGCGTAAATACATAGAGCAGTCGTCATTTAACATTTATAAATCAATATCTTTAAAAAACACGATCGTATACATACAAGTGTTTATTCTCAGCATCCATTTTATACGGATCAAATCTGCAAATTACGTCTTACCAAATGCGTAAATCTATAGAGCAGTCGTCATTTAACATTCACACACAGATATCTTTAAAGAACAAGATCATATCTGACCTGATAATTATTATTTGCAGCATCCCTTTCAGACGGACCAAATCTGCTGATGACCTTTTGTGATATGAATTAATACATAAAGCAGTCGTCATTTAACATTCACAAACAGATATCTTTAAAGAACAAGATCATATCTGACCAGATAATTATTATTTGCAGCATCCGTTTCAGACGGACCAAATCTGCAGATTACGTCGTGTGAAATGCGTAAATACATAGAGCAGTCGTCATTTTTCATTCACAAAGTGATATCTTTGGGAAACATGATCATTTCTGTCCAGATAATTATTCCCAGGATCACCTTCATACAGACCAAATCTGCAGATTACGTCTTGTGAAATGCGTAAATACATAGAGCAGTCGTCATTTTTCATTCACAAACAGATATCTTTGAGAAAAAAGATCATATCTGCACAGATGATTATTTGCAGCATCCCTTTAATCCAGATATAAACTGCAGATTACGTCTTTTTATATGCGTGAACAAATAAAGCAGTCATCATTTCTCATTCACACCAGATATCTTTAATAAATCAGATCATATCTGCACAGATGATTATTCGCAACAACCCTTCAATCTGGATAAAATCTGTAGATCACGTCTTGTCAAATGCGTAAATCCATAGAGCATGCATCAGTTAACATTTATAAATAAATATATTTGAAAAACCAGATCATATCTATACATATGTTTAATCTCATTATCCCTTTTCCCGGATCAAATATGCAGATTACGTCTTGTGATATGCACAAATACATAGAGCAGTCGTCATTTAACATTCACACACAGATATCGTTAAAGAACAAGATCATATCTGACCAGATAATTATTATTTGCAGCATCCCTTTCAGACGGACCAAATCTGCTGATGACCTTTTGTGATATGAATTAATACATAAAGCAGTCGTCATTTTCTATTTATAAATGAATATCTTTAAAAGACACGATCGTGTCTATACAAATGTTTAATCTCATCATCCCTTTTATCCGGATCAAATCTGCAGATTACGTCTTACCAAATGCGTAAATCCATAGCGCAGTCGACATTTAACATTTACAAACAGATATCTTTTGAAAACAAAATCATTTCAGTTCAGATAATTGTTCCCTGCATACATTACGGACCAAATCTGCAGATTACGTCTTGTGAAATGCGTAAATACATAGGGCAGTCGTCATTTTTTATTCACAAACAGATATCTTTGAGAAACAAGATCATATCTGCTTAGATGATTATTTGCAGCATCCCTTTAATCCAGATATAAACTGCAGATTACGTCTTTTTATATGCGTGAACAAATAAAGCAGTCATCATTTCTCATTCACACCAGATATCTTTAATAAATCAGATCATATCTGCAGAGATGATTATTCGCAACAACCCTTCAATCTGGATAAAATCTGTAGATCACGTCTTGTCAAATGCGTAAATCCATAGAGCATGCATCAGTTAACATTTATAAATAAATATATTTGAAAAACCAGATCATATCTATACATATGTTTATTCTCATTATCCCTTTTCCCGGATCAAATATGCAGATTACGTCTTGTGATATGCACAAATACATAGAGCAGTCGTCATTTAACATTCACACACAGATATCGTTAAAGAACAAGATCATATCTGACCAGATAATTATTATTTGCAGCATCCCTTTCAGACGGACCAAATCTGCTGATGACCTTTTGTGATATGAATTAATACATAAAGCAGTCGTCATTTAACATTCACAAACAGATATCTTTAAAGAACAAGATCATATCTGACCAGATAATTATTATTTGCAGCATCCGTTTCAGACGGACCAAATCTGCAGATTGCGTCGTGTCAAATGCGTAAATACCTAGAGCAGGCGTCATTTTTCATTCACAAACAGATATCTTTGAGAAACAAGATCATATCTGCTTAGATGATTAGTCGCAGCATCTCTTTCATCCAGACCAAATCTGCAGATTACGTCTTATGATATGCGTAAATACATAGAGCAGTCGTCATTTAACATTTATAAATCAATATCTTTATAAAACACGATCGTATCCATACAAGTGTTTATTCTCAGCATCCCTTTTATCCGGATCAAATCTGCAGATTACGTCTTACCAAATGCGTAAATCCATAGAGCATGCATCAGTTAACATTTATAAATAAATATATTTGAAAAACCAGATCATATCTATACATATGTTTATTCTCAGTATCCCTTTTCCCGGATCAAATATGCAGATTACGTCTTGTGATATGCACAAATACATAGAGCAGTCGTCATTTAACATTCACACACAGATATCTTTAAAGAACAAGATCATATCTGACCTGATAATTATTATTTGCAGCATCCCTTTCAGACGGACCAAATCTGCTGATGACCTTTTGTGATATGAATTAATACATAAAGCAGTCGTCATTTAACATTCACAAACAGATATCTTTAAAGAACAAGATCATATCTGACCAGATAATTATTATTTGCAGCATCCGTTTCAGACGGACCAAATCTGCAGATTGCGTCGTGTCAAATGCGTAAATACCTAGAGCAGGCGTCATTTTTCATTCACAAACAGATATCTTTGAGAAACAAGATCATATCTGCTTAGATGATTAGTCGCAGCATCTCTTTCATCCAGACCAAATCTGCAGATTACGTCTTATGATATGCGTAAATACATAGAGCAGTCGTCATTTAACATTTATAAATCAATATCTTTATAAAACACGATCGTATCCATACAAGTGTTTATTCTCAGCATCCCTTTTATCCGGATCAAATCTGCAGATTACGTCTTACCAAATGCGTAAATCCATAGAGCATGCATCAGTTAACATTTATAAATAAATATATTTGAAAAACCAGATCATATCTATACATATGTTTATTCTCAGTATCCCTTTTCCCGGATCAAATATGCAGATTACGTCTTGTGATATGCACAAATACATAGAGCAGTCGTCATTTAACATTCACACACAGATATCTTTAAAGAACAAGATCATATCTGACCTGATAATTATTATTTGCAGCATCCCTTTCAGACGGACCAAATCTGCTGATGACCTTTTATGATATGAATTAATACATAAAGCAGTCGTCATTTAACATTCACAAACAGATATCTTTAAAGAACAAGATCATATCTGACCAGATAATTATTATTTGCAGCATCCCTTTCAGACGGACCAAATCTGCAGATTACGTTTTGTGATATGCGTGAATACATAGAGCAGTCGTCATTTAACATTCACACACAGATATCGTTAAAGAACAAGATCATATCTGACCAGATAATTATTATTTGCAGCATCCCTTTCAGACGGACCAAATCTGCTGATGACCTTTTGTGATATGAATTAATACATAAAGCAGTCGTAATTTTCCATTTATAAATGAATATCTTTAAAAGACACGATCGTGTCTATACAAATGTTTAATCTCATCATCCCTTTTATCCGGATCAAATCTGCAGATTACGTCTTACCAAATGCGTAAATCCATAGCGCAGTCGACATTTAACATTTACAAACAGATATCTTTTGAAAACAAAATCATTTCTGTTCAGATAATTGTTCCCTGCATACATTACGGACCAAATCTGCAGATTACGTCTTGTGAAATGCGTAAATACATAGGGCAGTCGTCATTTTTTATTCACAAACAGATATCTTTGAGAAACAAGATCATATCTGCTTAGATGATTATTTGCAGCATCCCTTTCATCCAGATATAAACTGCAGATTACGTCTTTTTATATGTGTGAACAAATAAAGCAGTCATCATTTCTCATTCACACCAGATATCTTTAATAAATCAGATCATATCTGCACAGATGATTATTCGCAACAACCCTTCAATCTGGATAAAATCTGCAGATCACGTCTTTTCAAATGCGTAAATCCATAGAGCATGCATCAGTTAACATTTATAAATAAATATATTTGAAAAACCAGATCATATCTATACATATGTTTATTCTCAGTATCCCTATTCCCGGATCAAATATGCAGATTACGTCTTGTGATATGCACAAATACATAGAGCAGTCGTCATTTAACATTCACACACAGATATCTTTAAAGAACAAGATCATATCTGACCTGATAATTATTATTTGCAGCATCCCTTTCAGACGGACCAAATCTGCTGATGACCTTTTGTGATATGAATTAATACATAAAGCAGTCGTCATTTAACATTCACAAACAGATATCTTTAAAGAACAAGATCATATCTGACCAGATAATTATTATTTGCAGCATCCGTTTCAGACGGACCAAATCTGCAGATTGCGTCGTGTCAAATGCGTAAATACCTAGAGCAGGCGTCATTTTTCATTCACAAACAGATATCTTTGAGAAACAAGATCATATCTGCTTAGATGATTAGTCGCAGCATCTCTTTCATCCAGACCAAATCTGCAGATTACGTCTTATGATATGCGTAAATACATAGAGCAGTCGTCATTTAACATTTATAAATCAATATCTTTATAAAACACGATCGTATCCATACAAGTGTTTATTCTCAGCATCCCTTTTATCCGGATCAAATCTGCAGATTACGTCTTACCAAATGCGTAAATCCATAGAGCATGCATCAGTTAACATTTATAAATAAATATATTTGAAAAACCAGATCATATCTATACATATGTTTATTCTCAGTATCCCTTTTCCCGGATCAAATATGCAGATTACGTCTTGTGATATGCACAAATACATAGAGCAGTCGTCATTTAACATTCACACACAGATATCTTTAAAGAACAAGATCATATCTGACCTGATAATTATTATTTGCAGCATCCCTTTCAGACGGACCAAATCTGCTGATGACCTTTTATGATATGAATTAATACATAAAGCAGTCGTCATTTAACATTCACAAACAGATATCTTTAAAGAACAAGATCATATCTGACCAGATAATTATTATTTGCAGCATCCCTTTCAGACGGACCAAATCTGCAGATTACGTTTTGTGATATGCGTGAATACATAGAGCAGTCGTCATTTAACATTCACACACAGATATCGTTAAAGAACAAGATCATATCTGACCAGATAATTATTATTGCAGCATCCCTTTCAGACGGACCAAATCTGCTGATGACCTTTTGTGATATGAATTAATACATAAAGCAGTCGTAATTTTCCATTTATAAATGAATATCTTTAAAAGACACGATCGTGTCTATACAAATGTTTAATCTCATCATCCCTTTTATCCGGATCAAATCTGCAGATTACGTCTTACCAAATGCGTAAATCCATAGCGCAGTCGACATTTAACATTTACAAACAGATATCTTTTGAAAACAAAATCATTTCAGTTCAGATAATTGTTCCCTGCATACATTACGGACCAAATCTGCAGATTACGTCTTGTGAAATGCGTAAATACATAGGGCAGTCGTCATTTTTTATTCACAAACAGATATCTTTGAGAAACAAGATCATATCTGCTTAGATGATTATTTGCAGCATCCCTTTAATCCAGATATAAACTGCAGATTACGTCTTTTATATGCGTGAACAAATAAAGCAGTCATCATTTCTCATTCACACCAGATATCTTTAATAAATCAGATCATATCTGCAGAGATGATTATTCGCAACAACCCTTCAATCTGGATAAAATCTGTAGATCACGTCTTGTCAAATGCGTAAATCCATAGAGCATGCATCAGTTAACATTTATAAATAAATATATTTGAAAAACCAGATCATATCTATACATATGTTTATTCTCATTATCCCTTTTCCCGGATCAAATATGCAGATTACGTCTTGTGATATGCACAAATACATAGAGCAGTCGTCATTTAACATTCACACACAGATATCGTTAAAGAACAAGATCATATCTGACCAGATAATTATTATTTGCAGCATCCCTTTCAGACGGACCAAATCTGCTGATGACCTTTTGTGATATGAATTAATACATAAAGTAGTCGTCATTTTCCATTTATAAATGAATATCTTTAAAAGACACGATCGTGTCTATACAAATGTTTAATCTCATCATCCCTTTTATCCGGATCAAATCTGCAGATTACGTCTTACCAAATGCGTAAATCCATAGCGCAGTCGACATTTAACATTTACAAACAGATATCTTTTGAAAACAAAATCATTTCTGTTCAGATAATTGTTCCCTGCATACATTACCGACCAAATCTGCAGATTACGTCTTGTGAAATGCGTAAATACATAGGGCAGTCGTCATTTTTTATTCACAAACAGATATCTTTGAGAAACAAGATCATATCTGCTTAGATGATTATTTGCAGCATCCCTTTCATCCAGATATAAACTGCAGATTACGTCTTTTTATATGTGTGAACAAATAAAGCAGTCATCATTTCTCATTCACACCAGATATCTTTAATAAATCAGATCATATCTGCACAGATGATTATTCGCAACAACCCTTCAATCTGGATAAAATCTGCAGATCACGTCTTTTCAAATGCGTAAATCCATAAAGCATGCATCAGTTAACATTTATAAATAAATATATTTGAAAAACCAGATCATATCTATACATATGTTTATTCTCAGTATCCCTATTCCCGGATCAAATATGCAGATTACGTCTTGTGATATGCACAAATACATAGAGCAGTCGTCATTTAACATTCACACACAGATATCTTTAAAGAACAAGATCATATCTGACCTGATAATTATTATTTGCAGCATCCCTTTCAGACGGACCAAATCTGCTGATGACCTTTTGTGATATGAATTAATACATAAAGCAGTCGTCATTTAACATTCACAAACAGATATCTTTAAAGAATAAGATCATATCTGACCAGATAATTATTATTTGCAGCATCCGTTTCAGACGGACCAAATCTGCAGATTGCGTCGTGTCAAATGCGTAAATACCTAGAGCAGGCGTCATTTTTCATTCACAAACAGATATCTTTGAGAAACAAGATCATATCTGCTTAGATGATTAGTCGCAGCATCTCTTTCATCCAGACCAAATCTGCAGATTACGTCTTATGATATGCGTAAATACATAGAGCAGTCGTCATTTAACATTTATAAATCAATATCTTTATAAAACACGATCGTATCCATACAAGTGTTTATTCTCAGCATCCCTTTTATCCGGATCAAATCTGCAGATTACGTCTTACCAAATGCGTAAATCCATAGAGCATGCATCAGTTAACATTTATAAATAAATATATTTGAAAAACCAGATCATATCTATACATATGTTTATTCTCAGTATCCCTTTTCCCGGATCAAATATGCAGATTACGTCTTGTGATATGCACAAATACATAGAGCAGTCGTCATTTAACATTCACACACAGATATCTTTAAAGAACAAGATCATATCTGACCTGATAATTATTATTTGCAGCATCCCTTTCAGACGGACCAAATCTGCTGATGACCTTTTATGATATGAATTAATACATAAAGCAGTCGTCATTTAACATTCACAAACAGATATCTTTAAAGAACAAGATCATATCTGACCAGATAATTATTATTTGCAGCATCCCTTTCAGACGGACCAAATCTGCTGATGACCTTTTGTGATATGAATTAATACATAAAGCAGTCGTCATTTTCCATTTATAAATGAATATCTTTAAAAGACACGATCGTGTCTATACAAATGTTTAATCTCGTCATCCCTTTTATCCGGATCAAATCTGCAGATTACGTCTTACCAAATGCGTAAATCCATAGCGCAGTCGACATTTAACATTTACAAACAGATATCTTTTGAAAACAAAATCATTTCTGTTCAGATAATTGTTCCCTGCATACATTACGGACCAAATCTGCAGATTACGTCTTGTGAAATGCGTAAATACATAGGGCAGTCGTCATTTTTTATTCACAAACAGATATCTTTGAGAAACAAGATCATATCTGCTTAGATGATTATTTGCAGCATCCCTTTCATCCAGATATAAACTGCAGATTACGTCTTTTTATATGTGTGAACAAATAAAGCAGTCATCATTTCTCATTCACACCAGATATCTTTAATAAATCAGATCATATCTGCACAGATGATTATTCGCAACAACCCTTCAATCTGGATAAAATCTGTAGATCACGTCTTGTCAAATGCGTAAATCCATAGAGCATGCATCAGTTAACATTTATAAATAAATATATTTGAAAAACCAGATCATATCTATACATATGTTTATTCTCAGTATCCCTTTTCCCGGATCAAATATGCAGATTACGTCTTGTGATATGCACAAATACATAGAGCAGTCGTCATTTAACATTCACACACAGATATCTTTAAAGAACAAGATCATATCTGACCTGATAATTATTATTTGCAGCATCCCTTTCAGACGGACCAAATCTGCTGATGACCTTTTGTGATATGAATTAATACATAAAGCAGTCGTCATTTAACATTCACAAACAGATATCTTTAAAGAACAAGATCATATCTGACCAGATAATTATTATTTGCAGCATCCGTTTCAGACGGACCAAATCTGCAGATTACGTCTTGTGAAATGCGTAAATACATAGAGCAGTCGTCATTTAACATTTATAAATCAATATCTTTAAAAAACACGATCGTATACATACAAGTGTTTATTCTCAGCATCCATTTTATCCGGATCAAATCTGCAAATTACGTCTTACCAAATGCGTAAATCTATAGCGTAGTCGTCATTTATCATTTACGAACAGATATCTTTAAACAAAAAGATTATATCTGACCAGATAATTATTATTTGCAGCATCCCTTTCAGACGGACCAA
This sequence comes from Nasonia vitripennis, assembly GCF_009193385.2. Taxonomy (NCBI): domain Eukaryota; kingdom Metazoa; phylum Arthropoda; class Insecta; order Hymenoptera; family Pteromalidae; genus Nasonia; species Nasonia vitripennis. The sequence continues at coordinate 17,049 of NW_022279632.1, forward strand.
ATCTGCAGATTGCGTCGTGTGAAATGCGTAAATACATAGAGCAGTCGTCATTTTTCATTCACAAACAGATATATTTGAGAAACAAGATCATATCTGCAGAGATGATTATTCGCATCAACCCTTTCATCTGGATAAAATCTGTAAATCACGTCTTGTCAAATGCGTAAATCCACAGAGCATGCATCATTTAATATTTATAAATAAATATATTTGAAAAACCAGATCATATCTTTACAGATTTTTATTCTCAGTATCCCTTTTCCTGGATCAAATCTGCAGATTACGTCTTGTGATATGCACAAATACATAGAGCAGTCGTCATTTAACATTCAAACACAGATATCTTTAAAAACAAGATCATATCTGACCTATAATTATTATTGCAGCATCCTTTCAGACAGACCAAATCTGCTGATACCTTGTGATATGTAATACATAAGCATCGTCATTTACATTCACAAAAACAGATATCTTTAAAGAACAAGATCATATCTGACCAGATAATTATTATTTGCAGCATCCGTTTCAGACGGACCAAATCTGCAGATTACGTCTTGTGAAATGCGTAAATACATAGAGCAGTCGTCATTTAACATTTATAAATCAATATCTTTAAAAAACACGATCGTATACATACAAGTGTTTATTCTCAGCATCCATTTTATACGGATCAAATCTGCAAATTACGTCTTACCAAATGCGTAAATCTATAGCGCAGTCGTCATTTATCATTTACAAATAGATATCTTTAAACAACAAGATTATATCTGACCAGATAATTATTATTTGCAGCATCCCTTTCAGACGGACCAAATCTGCAGATTGCGTCGTGTGAAATGCGTGAATACATAGAGCAGTCGTCATTTTTCTTTCACAAACAGATATCTTTGAGAAACAAGATCATATCTGCAGAGATGATTATTCGCAACAACCCTTTCATCTGGATAAAATCTGTAATTCACGTCTTGTCAAATGCGTAAATCCACAGAGCATGCATCATTTAACATTTATAAATCAATATATTTGAAAAACCAGATCATATCTATACAGATTTTTATTCTCAGTATCCCTTTTCCCGGATCAAATCTGCAGATAACGTCTTGTGATATGCACAAATACATAGACCAGTCGTCATTTAACATTCAAACACAGATATCTTTAAAAAACAAGATCATATCTGTTTAGATGATTAGTCGCAGCATCTCTTTCATCCAGACCAACTCTGCAGATTACGTCTTGTGATATGCGTAAATACATAGAGCACTCGTCATTTAACATTTATAAATCAATATCTTTATAAAACACGATCGTATCCATACAAGTGTTTATTCTCAGCATCCCTTTTATCCGGATCAAATCTGCAGATTACGTCTTACCAAATGCGTAAATCCATAGCGCAGTCGTCATTTATCATTTACAAACAGATATCTTTAAACAACAAGATTATATCTGACCAGATAATTATTATTTGCAGCATCCCTTTCAGACGGACCAAATCTGCAGATTGCGTCGTGTGAAATGCGTGAATACATAGAGCAGTCGTCATTTTTCATTCACAAACAGATATCTTTGAGAAACAAGATCATATCTGCAGAGATGATTATTCGCAACAACCCTTTCATCTGGATAAAATCTGTAATTCACGTCTTGTCAAATGCGTAAATCCACAGAGCATGCATCATTTAACATTTATAAATCAATATATTTGAAAAACCAGATCATATCTATACAGAATTTTATTCTCAGTATCCCTTTTCCCGGATCAAATCTGCAGATAACGTCTTGTGATATGCACAAATACATAGACCAGTCGTCATTTAACATTCAAACACAGATATCTTTAAAAAACAAGATCATATCTGTTTAGATGATTAGTCGCAGCATCTCTTTCATCCAGACCAACTCTGCAGATTATGTCTTGTGATATGCGTAAATACATAGAGCACTCGTCATTTAACATTTATAAATCAATATCTTTATAAAACACGATCGTATCCATACAAGTGTTTATTCTCAGCATCCCTTTTATCCGGATCAAATCTGCAGATTACGTCTTACCAAATGCGTAAATCCATAGCGCAGTCGTCATTTATCATTCACAAACAGATATCTTTGAGAAACAAGATCATTTCTGTCCAGATAATTATTCCCAGGATCACCTTCATACAGACCAAATCTGCAGATTACGTCTTGTGAAATGCGTAAATACATAGAGCAGTCGTCATTTTTCATTCACAAACAGATATCTTTGAGAAACAAGATCATATCTGCACAGATGATTATTCACAGCATTCCTTTCATCTGGACCAAATCTGCAGATTACCTTTTGTGATATGAATGAATACATAAAGCAGTCGTCATTTAACATTCACAAACAGATATCTTTAAAGAACAAGATCATTTCTGTCCAGATAATTATTCCCAGGATCACTTTCATACAGACCAAATCTGCAGATTACGTCGTGTGAAATGCGCAAATACATAGAGCAGTCGTCATTTTTCATTCACAAACAGATATCTTTGAGAAACAAGATCATTTCTGTCCAGATAATTATTCCCAGGATCACCTTCATACAGACCAAATCTGCAGATTACGTCTTGTGAAATGCGTAAATACATAGAGCAGTCGTCATTTAACATTTATAAATCAATATCTTTAAAAAACACGATCGTATACATACAAGTGTTTATTCTCAGCATCCATTTTATCCGGATCAAATCTGCAAATTACGTCTTACCAAATGCGTAAATCTATAGCGTAGTCGTCATTTATCATTTACGAACAGATATCTTTAAACAACAAGATTATATCTGACCAGATAATTATTATTTGCAGCATCCCTTTCAGACGGACCAAATCTGCAGATTGCGTCGTGTGAAATGCGTAAATACATAGAGCAGTCGTCATTTTTCATTCACAAACAGATATATTTGAGAAACAAGATCATATCTGCAGAGATGATTATTCGCATCAACACTTTCATCTGGATAAAATCTGTAAATCACGTCTTGTCAAATGCGTAAATCCACAGAGCATGCATCATTTAATATTTATAAATAAATATATTTGAAAAACCAGATCATATCTTTACAGATTTTTATTCTCAGTATCCCTTTTCCTGGATCAAATCTGCAGATTACGTCTTGTGATATGCACAAATACATAGAGCAGTCGTCATTTAACATTCAAACACAGATATCTTTAAAAAACAAGATCATATCTGCTTAGATGATTAGTCGCCGCATCTCTTTCATCCGGACCAAATCTGCAGATTGCGTATTGTGATATGCGTAAATACATAGAGCACTCGTCATTTAACATTTATAAATCAATATCTTTAAAAAACACGATCGTATCCATACAAGTGTTTATTCTCAGCATCCATTTTATCCGGATCAAATCTGCTGATTACGTCTTACCAAATGCGTAAATCCATAGCGCAGTCGTCATTTATCATTCACAAACAGATATCTTTGAGAAACAAGATCATTTCTGTCCAGATAATTATTCCCAGGATCACCTTCATACAGACCAAATCTGCAGATTACGTCTTGTGAAATGCGTAAATACATAGAGCAGTCGTCATTTTTCATTCACAAACAGATATCTTTGAGAAACAAGATCATATCTGCAGAGATGATTATTCGCAACAACCCTTTCATCTGGATAAAATCTGTAGATCACGTCTTGTCAAATGCGTAAATCCACAGAGCATGCATCATATAACATTTATAAATAAATATATTTGAAAAACCAGATCATATCTATACAGATTTTTATTCTGAGTATCCCTTTTCCCGGATCAAATCTGTAGATTACGTCTTGTGATATGCACAAATACATAGAGCAGTCGTCATTTAACATTCAAACACAGATATCTTTAAAAAACAAGATCATCTCTGCTTAGATGATTAGTCGCAGCATCTCTTTCATCCAGACCAACTCTGCAGATTACGTCTTGTGATATGCGTAAATACATAGAGCACTCGTCATTTAACATTTATAAATCAATATCTTTAAAAAACACGATCGTATCCATACAAGTGTTTATTCTCAGCATCCCTTTTATCCGGATCTAATCTGCAGATTACGTCTTACCAAATGCGTAAATCCATAGCGCAGTCGTCATTTATCATTCACAAACAGATATCTTTGAGAAACAAGATCATTTCTGTCCAGATAATTATTCCCAGGATCACCTTCAAACAGACCAAATCTGCAGATTACGTCTTGTGAAATGCGTAAATACATAGAGCAGTCGTCATCTTTCATTCACAAACAGATATCTTTGAGAAACAAGATCATATCTGCACAGATGATTATTCACAGCATTCCTTTCATCTGGACCAAATCTGCAGATTACCTTTTGTGATATGAATGAATACATAAAGCAGTTGTCATTTAACATTCACAAACAGATATCTTTAAAGAACAAGATCATATCTGCAGAGATGAGTATTCGCAACAACCCTTTCATCTGGATAAAATCTGTAGATCACGTCTTGTCAAATGCGTAAATCCACAGAGCATGTATCATATAACATTTATAAATAAATATATTTGAAAAACCAGATCATATCTATACAGATTTTTATTCTCAGTATCCCTTTTCCCGGATCAAATCTTCAGATTACGTCTTGTGATATGCACAAATACATAGAGCAGTCGTCATTGCACATTCACAAACAGATATCTTTGAGAAACAAGATCATATCTGCTTAGATGATTAGTCGCAGCATCTCTGTCATCCAGACCAACTCTGCAGATTACGTCTTGTGATATGCGTAAATACATAGAGCACTCGTCATTTAACATTTATAAATCAATATCTTTAAAAGACACGATCGTATCCATACAAGTGTTTATTCTCAGCATCCCTTTTATCCGGATCTAATCTGCAGATTACGTCTTACCAAATGCGTAAATCCATAGCGCAGTCGTCATTTATCATTCACAAACAGATATCTTTGAGAAACAAGATCATTTCTGTCCAGATAATTATTCCCAGGATCACCTTCATACAGACCAAATCTGCAGATTACGTCTTGTGAAATGCGTAAATACATAGAGCAGTCGTCATTTTTCATTCACAAACAGATATCTTTGAGAAACAAGATCATATCTGCACAGATGATTATTCACAGCATTCCTTTCATCTGGACCAAATCTGCAGATTACCTTTTGTGATATGAATGAATACATAAAGCAGTTGTCATTTAACATTCACAAACAGATATCTTTGAGAAACAAGATCATTTCTGTCCAGATAATTATTCCCAGGATCACCTTCATACAGACCAAATCTGCAGATTACGTCTTGTGAAATGCGTAAATACATAGAGCAGTCGTCATTTAACATTTATAAATCAATATCTTTAAAAAACACGATCGTATACATACAAGTGTTTATTCTCAGCATCCATTTTATACGGATCAAATCTGCAAATTACGTCTTACCAAATGCGTAAATCTATAGCGCAGTCGTCATTTATCATTTACAAACAGATATCTTTAAACAACAAGATTATATCTGACCAGATAATTATTATTTGCAGCATCCCTTTCAGACGGACCAAATCTGCAGATTGCGTCGTGTGAAATGCGTAAATACATAGAGCAGTCGTCATTTATCATTTACAAACAGATATCTTTAAACAACAAGATCATATCTGACCAGATAATTATTCCCAGGATCACTTTCAGACGGACCAAATCTGCAGATTACGTCGTGTGAAATGCGTAAATACATAGAGCAGTCGTCATTTTTCATTCACAAAGTGATATCTTTGGGAAACATGATCATTTCTGTCCAGATAATTATTCCCAGGATCACCTTCATACAGACCAAATCTGCAGATTACGTCTTGTGAAATGCGTAAATACATAGAGCAGTCGTCATTTTTCATTCACAAACAGATATCTTTGAGAAAAAAGATCATATCTGCACAGATGATTATTTGCAGCATCCCTTTAATCCAGATATAAACTGCAGATTACGTCTTTTTATATGCGTGAACAAATAAAGCAGTCATCATTTCTCATTCACACCAGATATCTTTAATAAATCAGATCATATCTGCACAGATGATTATTCGCAACAACCCTTCAATCTGGATAAAATCTGTAGATCACGTCTTGTCAAATGCGTAAATCCATAGAGCATGCATCAGTTAACATTTATAAATAAATATATTTGAAAAACCAGATCATATCTATACATATGTTTAATCTCATTATCCCTTTTCCCGGATCAAATATGCAGATTACGTCTTGTGATATGCACAAATACATAGAGCAGTCGTCATTTAACATTCACACACAGATATCGTTAAAGAACAAGATCATATCTGACCAGATAATTATTATTTGCAGCATCCCTTTCAGACGGACCAAATCTGCTGATGACCTTTTGTGATATGAATTAATACATAAAGCAGTCGTCATTTTCTATTTATAAATGAATATCTTTAAAAGACACGATCGTGTCTATACAAATGTTTAATCTCATCATCCCTTTTATCCGGATCAAATCTGCAGATTACGTCTTACCAAATGCGTAAATCCATAGCGCAGTCGACATTTAACATTTACAAACAGATATCTTTTGAAAACAAAATCATTTCAGTTCAGATAATTGTTCCCTGCATACATTACGGACCAAATCTGCAGATTACGTCTTGTGAAATGCGTAAATACATAGGGCAGTCGTCATTTTTTATTCACAAACAGATATCTTTGAGAAACAAGATCATATCTGCTTAGATGATTATTTGCAGCATCCCTTTAATCCAGATATAAACTGCAGATTACGTCTTTTTATATGCGTGAACAAATAAAGCAGTCATCATTTCTCATTCACACCAGATATCTTTAATAAATCAGATCATATCTGCAGAGATGATTATTCGCAACAACCCTTCAATCTGGATAAAATCTGTAGATCACGTCTTGTCAAATGCGTAAATCCATAGAGCATGCATCAGTTAACATTTATAAATAAATATATTTGAAAAACCAGATCATATCTATACATATGTTTATTCTCATTATCCCTTTTCCCGGATCAAATATGCAGATTACGTCTTGTGATATGCACAAATACATAGAGCAGTCGTCATTTAACATTCACACACAGATATCGTTAAAGAACAAGATCATATCTGACCAGATAATTATTATTTGCAGCATCCCTTTCAGACGGACCAAATCTGCTGATGACCTTTTGTGATATGAATTAATACATAAAGCAGTCGTCATTTTCCATTTATAAATGAATATCTTTAAAAGACACGATCGTGTCTATACAAATGTTTAATCTCATCATCCCTTTTATCCGGATCAAATCTGCAGATTACGTCTTACCAAATGCGTAAATCCATAGCGCAGTCGACATTTAACATTTACAAACAGATATCTTTTGAAAACAAAATCATTTCTGTTCAGATAATTGTTCCCTGCATACATTACGGACCAAATCTGCAGATTACGTCTTGTGAAATGCGTAAATACATAGGGCAGTCGTCATTTTTTATTCACAAACAGATATCTTTGAGAAACAAGATCATATCTGCTTAGATGATTATTTGCAGCATCCCTTTCATCCAGATATAAACTGCAGATTACGTCTTTTTATATGTGTGAACAAATAAAGCAGTCATCATTTCTCATTCACACCAGATATCTTTAATAAATCAGATCATATCTGCACAGATGATTATTCGCAACAACCCTTCAATCTGGATAAAATCTGCAGATCACGTCTTTTCAAATGCGTAAATCCATAGAGCATGCATCAGTTAACATTTATAAATAAATATATTTGAAAAACCAGATCATATCTATACATATGTTTATTCTCAGTATCCCTATTCCCGGATCAAATATGCAGATTACGTCTTGTGATATGCACAAATACATAGAGCAGTCGTCATTTAACATTCACACACAGATATCTTTAAAGAACAAGATCATATCTGACCTGATAATTATTATTTGCAGCATCCCTTTCAGACGGACCAAATCTGCTGATGACCTTTTGTGATATGAATTAATACATAAAGCAGTCGTCATTTAACATTCACAAACAGATATCTTTAAAGAACAAGATCATATCTGACCAGATAATTATTATTTGCAGCATCCGTTTCAGACGGACCAAATCTGCAGATTGCGTCGTGTCAAATGCGTAAATACCTAGAGCAGGCGTCATTTTTCATTCACAAACAGATATCTTTGAGAAACAAGATCATATCTGCTTAGATGATTAGTCGCAGCATCTCTTTCATCCAGACCAAATCTGCAGATTACGTCTTATGATATGCGTAAATACATAGAGCAGTCGTCATTTAACATTTATAAATCAATATCTTTAAAAAACACGATCGTATCCATACAAGTGTTTATTCTCAGCATCCCTTTTATCCGGATCTAATCTGCAGATTACGTCTTACCAAATGCGTAAATCCATAGCGCAGTCGTCATTTATCATTCACAAACAGATATCTTTGAGAAACAAGATCATTTCTGTCCAGATAATTATTCCCAGGATCACCTTCAAACAGACCAAATCTGCAGATTACGTCTTGTGAAATGCGTAAATACATAGAGCAGTCGTCATCTTTCATTCACAAACAGATATCTTTGAGAAACAAGATCATATCTGCACAGATGATTATTCACAGCATTCCTTTCATCTGGACCAAATCTGCAGATTACCTTTTGTGATATGAATGAATACATAAAGCAGTTGTCATTTAACATTCACAAACAGATATCTTTAAAGAACAAGATCATATCTGCAGAGATGAGTATTCGCAACAACCCTTTCATCTGGATAAAATCTGTAGATCACGTCTTGTCAAATGCGTAAATCCACAGAGCATGTATCATATAACATTTATAAATAAATATATTTGAAAAACCAGATCATATCTATACAGATTTTTATTCTCAGTATCCCTTTTCCCGGATCAAATCTTCAGATTACGTCTTGTGATATGCACAAATACATAGAGCAGTCGTCATTGCACATTCACAAACAGATATCTTTGAGAAACAAGATCATATCTGCTTAGATGATTAGTCGCAGCATCTCTGTCATCCAGACCAACTCTGCAGATTACGTCTTGTGATATGCGTAAATACATAGAGCACTCGTCATTTAACATTTATAAATCAATATCTTTAAAAGACACGATCGTATCCATACAAGTGTTTATTCTCAGCATCCCTTTTATCCGGATCTAATCTGCAGATTACGTCTTACCAAATGCGTAAATCCATAGCGCAGTCGTCATTTATCATTCACAAACAGATATCTTTGAGAAACAAGATCATTTCTGTCCAGATAATTATTCCCAGGATCACCTTCATACAGACCAAATCTGCAGATTACGTCTTGTGAAATGCGTAAATACATAGAGCAGTCGTCATTTTTCATTCACAAACAGATATCTTTGAGAAACAAGATCATATCTGCACAGATGATTATTCACAGCATTCCTTTCATCTGGACCAAATCTGCAGATTACCTTTTGTGATATGAATGAATACATAAAGCAGTTGTCATTTAACATTCACAAACAGATATCTTTGAGAAACAAGATCATTTCTGTCCAGATAATTATTCCCAGGATCACCTTCATACAGACCAAATCTGCAGATTACGTCTTGTGAAATGCGTAAATACATAGAGCAGTCGTCATTTAACATTTATAAATCAATATCTTTAAAAAACACGATCGTATACATACAAGTGTTTATTCTCAGCATCCATTTTATACGGATCAAATCTGCAAATTACGTCTTACCAAATGCGTAAATCTATAGCGCAGTCGTCATTTATCATTTACAAACAGATATCTTTAAACAACAAGATTATATCTGACCAGATAATTATTATTTGCAGCATCCCTTTCAGACGGACCAAATCTGCAGATTGCGTCGTGTGAAATGCGTAAATACATAGAGCAGTCGTCATTTATCATTTACAAACAGATATCTTTAAACAACAAGATCATATCTGACCAGATAATTATTCCCAGGATCACTTTCAGACGGACCAAATCTGCAGATTACGTCGTGTGAAATGCGTAAATACATAGAGCAGTCGTCATTTTTCATTCACAAAGTGATATCTTTGGGAAACATGATCATTTCTGTCCAGATAATTATTCCCAGGATCACCTTCATACAGACCAAATCTGCAGATTACGTCTTGTGAAATGCGTAAATACATAGAGCAGTCGTCATTTTTCATTCACAAACAGATATCTTTGAGAAAAAAGATCATATCTGCACAGATGATTATTTGCAGCATCCCTTTAATCCAGATATAAACTGCAGATTACGTCTTTTTATATGCGTGAACAAATAAAGCAGTCATCATTTCTCATTCACACCAGATATCTTTAATAAATCAGATCATATCTGCACAGATGATTATTCGCAACAACCCTTCAATCTGGATAAAATCTGTAGATCACGTCTTGTCAAATGCGTAAATCCATAGAGCATGCATCAGTTAACATTTATAAATAAATATATTTGAAAAACCAGATCATATCTATACATATGTTTAATCTCATTATCCCTTTTCCCGGATCAAATATGCAGATTACGTCTTGTGATATGCACAAATACATAGAGCAGTCGTCATTTAACATTCACACACAGATATCGTTAAAGAACAAGATCATATCTGACCAGATAATTATTATTTGCAGCATCCCTTTCAGACGGACCAAATCTGCTGATGACCTTTTGTGATATGAATTAATACATAAAGCAGTCGTCATTTTCTATTTATAAATGAATATCTTTAAAAGACACGATCGTGTCTATACAAATGTTTAATCTCATCATCCCTTTTATCCGGATCAAATCTGCAGATTACGTCTTACCAAATGCGTAAATCCATAGCGCAGTCGACATTTAACATTTACAAACAGATATCTTTTGAAAACAAAATCATTTCAGTTCAGATAATTGTTCCCTGCATACATTACGGACCAAATCTGCAGATTACGTCTTGTGAAATGCGTAAATACATAGGGCAGTCGTCATTTTTTATTCACAAACAGATATCTTTGAGAAACAAGATCATATCTGCTTAGATGATTATTTGCAGCATCCCTTTAATCCAGATATAAACTGCAGATTACGTCTTTTTATATGCGTGAACAAATAAAGCAGTCATCATTTCTCATTCACACCAGATATCTTTAATAAATCAGATCATATCTGCAGAGATGATTATTCGCAACAACCCTTCAATCTGGATAAAATCTGTAGATCACGTCTTGTCAAATGCGTAAATCCATAGAGCATGCATCAGTTAACATTTATAAATAAATATATTTGAAAAACCAGATCATATCTATACATATGTTTATTCTCATTATCCCTTTTCCCGGATCAAATATGCAGATTACGTCTTGTGATATGCACAAATACATAGAGCAGTCGTCATTTAACATTCACACACAGATATCGTTAAAGAACAAGATCATATCTGACCAGATAATTATTATTTGCAGCATCCCTTTCAGACGGACCAAATCTGCTGATGACCTTTTGTGATATGAATTAATACATAAAGCAGTCGTCATTTTCCATTTATAAATGAATATCTTTAAAAGACACGATCGTGTCTATACAAATGTTTAATCTCATCATCCCTTTTATCCGGATCAAATCTGCAGATTACGTCTTACCAAATGCGTAAATCCATAGCGCAGTCGACATTTAACATTTACAAACAGATATCTTTTGAAAACAAAATCATTTCTGTTCAGATAATTGTTCCCTGCATACATTACGGACCAAATCTGCAGATTACGTCTTGTGAAATGCGTAAATACATAGGGCAGTCGTCATTTTTTATTCACAAACAGATATCTTTGAGAAACAAGATCATATCTGCTTAGATGATTATTTGCAGCATCCCTTTCATCCAGATATAAACTGCAGATTACGTCTTTTTATATGTGTGAACAAATAAAGCAGTCATCATTTCTCATTCACACCAGATATCTTTAATAAATCAGATCATATCTGCACAGATGATTATTCGCAACAACCCTTCAATCTGGATAAAATCTGCAGATCACGTCTTTTCAAATGCGTAAATCCATAGAGCATGCATCAGTTAACATTTATAAATAAATATATTTGAAAAACCAGATCATATCTATACATATGTTTATTCTCAGTATCCCTATTCCCGGATCAAATATGCAGATTACGTCTTGTGATATGCACAAATACATAGAGCAGTCGTCATTTAACATTCACACACAGATATCTTTAAAGAACAAGATCATATCTGACCTGATAATTATTATTTGCAGCATCCCTTTCAGACGGACCAAATCTGCTGATGACCTTTTGTGATATGAATTAATACATAAAGCAGTCGTCATTTAACATTCACAAACAGATATCTTTAAAGAACAAGATCATATCTGACCAGATAATTATTATTTGCAGCATCCGTTTCAGACGGACCAAATCTGCAGATTGCGTCGTGTCAAATGCGTAAATACCTAGAGCAGGCGTCATTTTTCATTCACAAACAGATATCTTTGAGAAACAAGATCATATCTGCTTAGATGATTAGTCGCAGCATCTCTTTCATCCAGACCAAATCTGCAGATTACGTCTTATGATATGCGTAAATACATAGAGCAGTCGTCATTTAACATTTATAAATCAATATCTTTATAAAACACGATCGTATCCATACAAGTGTTTATTCTCAGCATCCCTTTTATCCGGATCAAATCTGCAGATTACGTCTTACCAAATGCGTAAATCCATAGAGCATGCATCAGTTAACATTTATAAATAAATATATTTGAAAAACCAGATCATATCTATACATATGTTTATTCTCAGTATCCCTTTTCCCGGATCAAATATGCAGATTACGTCTTGTGATATGCACAAATACATAGAGCAGTCGTCATTTAACATTCACACACAGATATCTTTAAAGAACAAGATCATATCTGACCTGATAATTATTATTTGCAGCATCCCTTTCAGACGGACCAAATCTGCTGATGACCTTTTATGATATGAATTAATACATAAAGCAGTCGTCATTTAACATTCACAAACAGATATCTTTAAAGAACAAGATCATATCTGACCAGATAATTATTATTTGCAGCATCCCTTTCAGACGGACCAAATCTGCAGATTACGTTTTGTGATATGCGTGAATACATAGAGCAGTCGTCATTTAACATTCACACACAGATATCGTTAAAGAACAAGATCATATCTGACCAGATAATTATTATTTGCAGCATCCCTTTCAGACGGACCAAATCTGCTGATGACCTTTTGTGATATGAATTAATACATAAAGCAGTCGTAATTTTCCATTTATAAATGAATATCTTTAAAAGACACGATCGTGTCTATACAAATGTTTAATCTCATCATCCCTTTTATCCGGATCAAATCTGCAGATTACGTCTTACCAAATGCGTAAATCCATAGCGCAGTCGACATTTAACATTTACAAACAGATATCTTTTGAAAACAAAATCATTTCAGTTCAGATAATTGTTCCCTGCATACATTACGGACCAAATCTGCAGATTACGTCTTGTGAAATGCGTAAATACATAGGGCAGTCGTCATTTTTTATTCACAAACAGATATCTTTGAGAAACAAGATCATATCTGCTTAGATGATTATTTGCAGCATCCCTTTAATCCAGATATAAACTGCAGATTACGTCTTTTTATATGCGTGAACAAATAAAGCAGTCATCATTTCTCATTCACACCAGATATCTTTAATAAATCAGATCATATCTGCAGAGATGATTATTCGCAACAACCCTTCAATCTGGATAAAATCTGTAGATCACGTCTTGTCAAATGCGTAAATCCATAGAGCATGCATCAGTTAACATTTATAAATAAATATATTTGAAAAACCAGATCATATCTATACATATGTTTATTCTCATTATCCCTTTTCCCGGATCAAATATGCAGATTACGTCTTGTGATATGCACAAATACATAGAGCAGTCGTCATTTAACATTCACACACAGATATCGTTAAAGAACAAGATCATATCTGACCAGATAATTATTATTTGCAGCATCCCTTTCAGACGGACCAAATCTGCTGATGACCTTTTGTGATATGAATTAATACATAAAGCAGTCGTCATTTCCATTTATAAATGATATCTTTAAAAGACACGATCGTGTCTATACAAATTTTATCTCATCATCCTTTTATCCGGATCAAATCTGCAGATTACGTCTACAAATGCGTAATCCATAGGCAGTCGACATTTACATTTACAAACAGATATCTTTGAAAACAAAATCATTTCTGTTCAGATAATTGTTCCTGCATACATTACGGACCAAATCTGCAGATTACGTCTTGTGAAATGCGTAAATACATAGGGCAGTCGTCATTTTTTATTCACAAACAGATATCTTTGAGAAACAAGATCATATCTGCTTAGATGATTATTTGCAGCATCCCTTTCATCCAGATATAAACTGCAGATTACGTCTTTTATATGTGTGAACAAATAAAGCAGTCATCATTTCATTCAAACAATATCTTTAATAAATCAGATCATATCCACAGATGATTATTCGCAACAACCCTTCATCTGGATAAATCTGCAGATACGTCTTTCAAATGCGTAAATCCATAGAGCATGCATCAGTTAACATTTATAAATAAATATATTTGAAAAACCAGATCATATCTATACATATGTTTATTCTCAGTATCCCTATTCCCGGATCAAATATGCAGATTACGTCTTGTGATATGCACAAATACATAGAGCAGTCGTCATTTAACATTCACACACAGATATCTTTAAAGAACAAGATCATATCTGACCTGATAATTATTATTTGCAGCATCCCTTTCAGACGGACCAAATCTGCTGATGACCTTTTGTGATATGAATTAATACATAAAGCAGTCGTCATTTAACATTCACAAACAGATATCTTTAAAGAACAAGATCATATCTGACCAGATAATTATTATTTGCAGCATCCGTTTCAGACGGACCAAATCTGCAGATTACGTCGTGTGAAATGCGTAATACATAGAGCAGGCGTCATTTTTCATTCACAAACAGATATCTTTGAGAAACAAGATCATATCTGCTTAGATGATTATTCGCAGCATCTCTTTCATCCAGACCAAATCTGCAGATTACGTCTTATGAAATGCGTAAATACATAGAGCAGTCGTCATTTAACATTTATAAATCAATATCTTTATAAAACACGATCGTATCCATACAAGTGTTTATTCTCAGCATCCCTTTTTCCGGATCAAATCTGCAGATTACGTCTTGAAATGCGTAAATACATAGGCAGTCGTCATTTTTATTCACAAACAATATCTTTGAAAACAAGATCATATCTGCTTAGATGATTATTTGCAGCATCCCTTTAATCCAGATATAAACTGCAGATTACGTCTTTTTATATGCGTGAACAAATAAAGCAGTCATCATTTTCATTCACACCAGATATCTTTAAAAATCAGATCATATCTGCAGAATGATTATTCGCAACAACCCTTCAATCTGGATAAAACCTGTAGATCACGTGTTGTCAAATGCGTAAATCCATAGAGCATGCATCAGTTAACATTTATAAATAAATATATTTGAAAAACCAGATCATATCTTACATATGTTTATTCTCATATCCCTTTTCCCGGATCAAATATGCAGATTACGTCTTATGATATGCGTAAATACATAGAGCAGTCGTCATTTAACATTTATAAATCAATATCTTTATAAAACACGATCGTATCCATACAAGTATTTATTCTCAGCATCCCTTTTATCCGGATCAAATCTGCAGATTACGTCTTACCAAATGCGTAAATCCATAGAGCATGCATCAGTTAACATTTATAAATAAATATATTTGAAAAACCAGATCATATCTATACATATGTTTATTCTCAGTATCCCTTTTCCCGGATCAAATATGCAGATTACGTCTTGTGATATGCACAAATACATAGAGCAGTCGTCATTTAACATTCACACACAGATATCTTTAAAGAACAAGATCATATCTGACCTGATAATTATTATTTGCAGCATCCCTTTCAGACGGACCAAATCTGCTGATGACCTTTTATGATATGAATTAATACATAAAGCAGTCGTCATTTAACATTCACAAACAGATATCTTTAAAGAACAAGATCATATCTGACCAGATAATTATTATTTGCAGCATCCCTTTCAGACGGACCAAATCTGCAGATTACGTTTTGTGATATGCGTGAATACATAGAGCAGTCGTCATTTTTCATTCACAAACAGATATATTTGAGAAACAAGATCATATCTGCAGAGATGATTATTCGCAACAACCCTTTCATCTGGATAACATCTGTAGATCACGTCTTGTCAAATGCGTAAATACACAGAGCATGCATCATTTAACATTTATAAATAAATATATTTGAAAAACCAGATCATATCTATACAGATTTTTATTCTCAGTATCCCTTTTCCCGGATCAAATCTGCAGATAACATCTTGTGATATGCACAAATACATAGACCAGTCGTCATTTAACATTCAAACACAGATATCTTTAAAAACAAGATCATATCTGCTTAGATGATTAGTCGCAGCATCTCTTTCATCCAGACCAACTCTGCAGATTACGTCTTGTGATATGCGTAAATACATAGAGCACTCGTCATTTAACATTTATAAATCAATATCTTTATAAAACACGATCGTATCCATACAAGTGTTTATTCTCAGCATCCCTTTTATCCGGATCAAATCTGCAGATTACGTCTTACCAAATGCGTAAATCCATAGAGCATGCATCAGTTAACATTTATAAATAAATATATTTGAAAAACCAGATCATATCTATACATATGTTTATTCTCAGTATCCCTTTTCCCGGATCAAATATGCAGATTACGTCTTGTGATATGCACAAATACATAGAGCAGTCGTCATTTAACATTCACACACAGATATCTTTAAAGAACAAGATCATATCTGACCTGATAATTATTATTTGCAGCATCCCTTTCAGACGGACCAAATCTGCTGATGACCTTTTGTGATATGAATTAATACATAAAGCAGTCGTCATTTAACATTCACAAACAGATATCTTTAAAGAACAAGATCATATCTGACCAGATAATTATTATTTGCAGCATCCGTTTCAGACGGACCAAATCTGCAGATTGCGTCGTGTCAAATGCGTAAATACCTAGAGCAGGCGTCATTTTTCATTCACAAACAGATATCTTTGAGAAACAAGATCATATCTGCTTAGATGATTAGTCGCAGCATCTCTTTCATCCAGACCAAATCTGCAGATTACGTCTTATGATATGCGTAAATACATAGAGCAGTCGTCATTTAACATTTATAAATCAATATCTTTATAAAACACGATCGTATCCATACAAGTGTTTATTCTCAGCATCCCTTTTATCCGGATCAAATCTGCAGATTACGTCTTACCAAATGCGTAAATCCATAGAGCATGCATCAGTTAACATTTATAAATAAATATATTTGAAAAACCAGATCATATCTATACATATGTTTATTCTCAGTATCCCTTTTCCCGGATCAAATATGCAGATTACGTCTTGTGATATGCACAAATACATAGAGCAGTCGTCATTTAACATTCACACACAGATATCTTTAAAGAACAAGATCATATCTGACCTGATAATTATTATTTGCAGCATCCCTTTCAGACGGACCAAATCTGCTGATGACCTTTTATGATATGAATTAATACATAAAGCAGTCGTCATTTAACATTCACAAACAGATATCTTTAAAGAACAAGATCATATCTGACCAGATAATTATTATTTGCAGCATCCCTTTCAGACGGACCAAATCTGCAGATTACGTTTTGTGATATGCGTGAATACATAGAGCAGTCGTCATTTAACATTCACACACAGATATCGTTAAAGAACAAGATCATATCTGACCAGATAATTATTATTTGCAGCATCCCTTTCAGACGGACCAAATCTGCTGATGACCTTTTGTGATATGAATTAATACATAAAGCAGTCGTAATTTTCCATTTATAAATGAATATCTTTAAAAGACACGATCGTGTCTATACAAATGTTTAATCTCATCATCCCTTTTATCCGGATCAAATCTGCAGATTACGTCTTACCAAATGCGTAAATCCATAGCGCAGTCGACATTTAACATTTACAAACAGATATCTTTTGAAAACAAATCATTTCTGTTCAGATAATTGTTCCCTGCATACATTACGGACCAAATCTGCAGATTACGTCTTGTGAAATGCGTAAATACATAGGGCAGTCGTCATTTTTTATTCACAAACAGATATCTTTGAGAAACAAGATCATATCTGCTTAGATGATTATTTGCAGCATCCCTTTCATCCAGATATAAACTGCAGATTACGTCTTTTTATATGTGTGAACAAATAAAGCAGTCATCATTTCTCATTCACACCAGATATCTTTAATAAATCAGATCATATCTGCACAGATGATTATTCGCAACAACCCTTCAATCTGGATAAAATCTGCAGATCACGTCTTGTCAAATGCGTAAATCCATAGAGCATGCATCAGTTAACATTTATAAATAAATATATTTGAAAAACCAGATCATATCTATACATATGTTTATTCTCAGTATCCCTATTCCCGGATCAAATATGCAGATTACGTCTTGTGATATGCACAAATACATAGAGCAGTCGTCATTTAACATTCACACACAGATATCTTTAAAGAACAAGATCATATCTGACCTGATAATTATTATTTGCAGCATCCCTTTCAGACGGACCAAATCTGCTGATGACCTTTTGTGATATGAATTAATACATAAAGCAGTCGTCATTTAACATTCACAAACAGATATCTTTAAAGAACAAGATCATATCTGACCAGATAATTATTATTTGCAGCATCCGTTTCAGACGGACCAAATCTGCAGATTGCGTCGTGTCAAATGCGTAAATACCTAGAGCAGGCGTCATTTTTCATTCACAAACAGATATCTTTGAGAAACAAGATCATATCTGCTTAGATGATTAGTCGCAGCATCTCTTTCATCCAGACCAAATCTGCAGATTACGTCTTATGATATGCGTAAATACATAGAGCAGTCGTCATTTAACATTTATAAATCAATATCTTTATAAAACACGATCGTATCCATACAAGTGTTTATTCTCAGCATCCCTTTTATCCGGATCAAATCTGCAGATTACGTCTTACCAAATGCGTAAATCCATAGAGCATGCATCAGTTAACATTTATAAATAAATATATTTGAAAAACCAGATCATATCTATACATATGTTTATTCTCAGTATCCCTTTTCCCGGATCAAATATGCAGATTACGTCTTGTGATATGCACAAATACATAGAGCAGTCGTCATTTAACATTCACACACAGATATCTTTAAAGAACAAGATCATATCTGACCTGATAATTATTATTTGCAGCATCCCTTTCAGACGGACCAAATCTGCTGATGACCTTTTATGATATGAATTAATACATAAAGCAGTCGTCATTTAACATTCACAAACAGATATCTTTAAAGAACAAGATCATATCTGACCAGATAATTATTATTTGCAGCATCCCTTTCAGACGGACCAAATCTGCAGATTACGTTTTGTGATATGCGTGAATACATAGAGCAGTCGTCATTTTTCATTCACAAACAGATATCTTTGAGAAACAAGATCATATCTGCAGAGATGATTATTCGCAACAACCCTTTCATCTGGATAAAATCTGTAGATCACGTCTTGTCAAATGCGTAAATACACAGAGCATGCATCATTTAACATTTATAAATAAATATATTTGAAAAACCAGATCATATCTATACAGATTTTTATTCTCAGTATCCCTTTTCCCGGATCAAATCTGCAAATTACGTCTTACCAAATGCGTAAATCTATAGCGCAGTCGTCATTTATCATTTACAAATAGATATCTTTAAACAACAAGATTATATCTGACCAGATAATTATTATTTGCAGCATCCCTTTCAGACGGACCAAATCTGCAGATTGCGTCGTGTGAAATGCGTGAATACATAGAGCAGTCGTCATTTTTCTTTCACAAACAGATATCTTTGAGAAACAAGATCATATCTGCAGAGATGATTATTCGCAACAACCCTTTCATCTGGATAAAATCTGTAATTCACGTCTTGTCAAATGCGTAAATCCACAGAGCATGCATCATTTAACATTTATAAATCAATATATTTGAAAAACCAGATCATATCTATACAGATTTTTATTCTCAGTATCCCTTTTCCCGGATCAAATCTGCAGATAACGTCTTGTGATATGCACAAATACATAGACCAGTCGTCATTTAACATTCAAACACAGATATCTTTAAAAAACAAGATCATATCTGTTTAGATGATTAGTCGCAGCATCTCTTTCATCCAGACCAACTCTGCAGATTACGTCTTGTGATATGCGTAAATACATAGAGCACTCGTCATTTAACATTTATAAATCAATATCTTTATAAAACACGATCGTATCCATACAAGTCTTTATTCTCAGCATCCCTTTTATCCTGATCAAATCTGCAGATTACGTCTTACCAAATGCGTAAATCCATAGCGCAGTCGTCATTTATGATTTACAAACAGATATCTTTAAACAACAAGATTATATCTGACCAGATAATTATTATTTGCAGCATCCCTTTCAGACGGACCAAATCTGCAGATTGCGTCGTGTGAAATGCGTGAATACATAGAGCAGTCGTCATTTTTCATTCACAAACAGATATCTTTGAGAAACAAGATCATATCTGCAGAGATGAGTATTCGCAACAACCCTTTCATCTGGATAAAATCTGTAGATCACGTCTTGTCAAATGCGTAAATCCACAGAGCATGCATCATATAACATTTATAAATAAATATATTTGAAAAACCAGATCATATCTATACAGATTTTTATTCTCAGTATCCCTTTTCCCGGATCAAATCTGCAGATTACGTCTTGTGATATGCACAAATACATAGAGCAGTCGTCATTGCACATTCACAAACAGATATCTTTGAGAAACAAGATCATATCTGCTTAGATGATTAGTCGCAGCATCTCTTTCATCCAGACCAACTCTGCAGGTTACGTCTTGTGATATGCGTAAATACATAGAGCACTCGTCATTTAACATTTATAAATCAATATCTTTAAAAGACACGATCGTATCCATACAAGTGTTTATTCTCAGCATCCCTTTTATCCGGATCTAATCTGCAGATTACGTCTTACCAAATGCGTAAATCCATAGCGCAGTCGTCATTTATCATTCACAAACAGATATCTTTGAGAAACAAGATCATTTCTGTCCAGATAATTATTCCCAGGATCACCTTCAAACAGACCAAATCTGCAGATTACGTCTTGTGAAATGCGTAAATACATAGAGCAGTCGTCATTTTTCATTCACAAACAGATATCTTTGAGAAACAAGATCATATCTGCACAGATGATTATTCACAGCATTCCTTTCATCTGGACCAAATCTGCAGATTACCTTTTGTGATATGAATGAATACATAAAGCAGTTGTCATTTAACATTCACAAACAGATATCTTTAAAGAACAAGATCATATCTGCAGAGATGAGTATTCGCAACAACCCTTTCATCTGGATAAAATCTGTAGATCACGTCTTGTCAAATGCGTAAATCCACAGAGCATGCATCATATAACATTTATAAATAAATATATTTGAAAAACCAGATCATATCTATACAGATTTTTATTCTCAGTATCCCTTTTCCCGGATCAAATCTGCAGATTACGTCTTGTGATATGCACAAATACATAGAGCAGTCGTCATTGCACATTCACAAACAGATATCTTTGAGAAACAAGATCATATCTGCTTAGATGATTAGTCGCAGCATCTCTTTCATCCAGACCAACTCTGCAGATTACGTCTTGTGATATGCGTAAATACATAGAGCACTCGTCATTTAACATTTATAAATCAATATCTTTAAAAAGACACGATCGTATCCATACAAGTGTTTATTCTCAGCATCCCTTTTATCCGGATCTAATCTGCAGATTACGTCTTACCAAATGCGTAAATCCATAGCGCAGTCGTCATTTATCATTCACAAACAGATATCTTTGAGAAACAAGATCATTTCTGTCCAGATAATTATTCCCAGGATCACCTTCATACAGACCAAATCTGCAGATTACGTCTTGTGAAATGCGTAAATACATAGAGCAGTCGTCATTTTTCATTCACAAACAGATATCTTTGAGAAACAAGATCATATCTGCACAGATGATTATTCACAGCATTCCTTTCATCTGGACCAAATCTGCAGATTACCTTTTGTGATATGAATGAATACATAAAGCAGTTGTCATTTAACATTCACAAACAGATATCTTTAAAGAACAAGATCATATCTGACCAGATAATTATTCCCAGGATCACTTTCAGACGGACCAAATCTGCAGATTACGTCGTGTGAAAATGCGTAAATACATAGAGCAGTCGTCATTTTTCATTCACAAAGTGATATCTTTGGGAAACATGATCATTTCTGTCCAGATAATTATTCCCAGGATCACTTTCATACAGACCAAATCTGCAGATTACGTCTTGTGAAATGCGTAAATACATAGAGCAGTCGTCATTTTTCATTCACAAACAGATATCTTTGAGAAACAAGATCATATCTGCACAGATGATTATTTGCAGCATCCCTTTAATCCAGATATAAACTGCAGATTACGTCTTTTTATATGCGTGAACAAATAAAGCAGTCATCATTTCTCATTCACACCAGATATCTTTAATAAATCAGATCATATCTGCACAGATGATTATTCGCAACAACCCTTCAATCTGGATAAAATCTGTAGATCACGTCTTGTCAAATGCGTAAATCCATAGAGCATGCATCAGTTAACATTTATAAATAAATATATTTGAAAAACCAGATCATATCTATACATATGTTTAATCTCATTATCCCTTTTCCCGGATCAAATATGCAGATTACGTCTTGTGATATGCACAAATACATAGAGCAGTCGTCATTTAACATTCACACACAGATATCGTTAAAGAACAAGATCATATCTGACCAGATAATTATTATTTGCAGCATCCCTTTCAGACGGACCAAATCTGCTGATGACCTTTTGTGATATGAATTAATACATAAAGCAGTCGTCATTTTCCATTTATAAATGAATATCTTTAAAAGACACGATCGTGTCTATACAAATGTTTAATCTCATCATCCCTTTTATCCGGATCAAATCTGCAGATTACGTCTTACCAAATGCGTAAATCCATAGCGCAGTCGACATTTAACATTTACAAACAGATATCTTTTGAAAACAAAATCATTTCTTTTCAGATAATTGTTCCCTGCATACATTACGGACCAAATCTGCAGATTACGTCTTGTGAAATGCGTAAATACATAGGGCAGTCGTCATTTTTTTATTCACAAACAGATATCTTTGAGAAACAAGATCATATCTGCTTAGATGATTATTTGCAGCATCCCTTTCATCCAGATATAAACTGCAGATTACGTCTTTTATATGCGTGAACAAATAAAGCAGTCATCATTTCTCATTCACACCAGATATCTTTAATAAATCAGATCATATCTGCACAGATGATTATTCGCAACAACCTTCAATCTGGATAAAATCTGTAGATCACGTCTTGTCAAATGCGTAAATCCATAGAGCATGCATCAGTTAACATTTATAAATAAATATATTTGAAAAACCAGATCATATCTATACATATGTTTATTCTCAGTATCCCTTTTCCCGGATCAAATATGCAGATTACGTCTTGTGATATGCACAAATACATAGAGCCAGTCGTCATTTAACATTCACACACAGATATCGTTAAAGAACAAGATCATATCTGACCAGATAATTATTATTTGCAGCATCCCTTTCAGACGGACCAAATCTGCTGATGACCTTTTGTGATATGAATTATACATAAAGCAGTCGTCATTTTCCATTTATAAATGAATATCTTTAAAAGACACGATCGTGTCTATACAAATGTTTAATCTCATCATCCCTTTTATCCGGATCAAATCTGCAGATTACGTCTTACCAAATGCGTAAATCCATAGCGCAGTCGACATTTAACATTTACAAATAGATATCATTTGAAAACAAAATCATTTCTGTTCAGATAATTGTTCCCTGCATACATATCGGACCAAATCTGCAGATTACGTCTTGTGAAATGCGTAAATACATAGGGCAGTCGTCATTTTTTATTCACAAACAGATATCTTTGAGAAACAAGATCATATCTGCTTAGATGATTATTTGCAGCATCCCTTTCATCCAGATATAAACTGCAGATTACGTCTTTTTATATGCGTGAACAAATAAAGCAGTCATCATTTCTCATTCACACCAGATATCTTTAATAAATCAGATCATATCTGCACAGATGATTATTCGCAACAACCCTTCAATCTGGATAAAATCTGTAGATCACGTCTTGTCAAATGCGTAAATCCATAGAGCATGCATCAGTTAACATTTATAAATAAATATATTTGAAAACCAGATCATATCTATACAGATTTTTATTCTCAGTATCCCTTTTCCGGATCAAATCTGCAGATTACGTCTTGTGATATGCACAAATACATAGAGCAGTCGTCATTTAACATTCACACACAGATATCTTTAAAGAACAAGATCATATCTGACCTGATAATTATTATTTGCAGCATCCCTTTCAGACGGGATAAAAGGGATGATGAGATTAAGCATTTGTATAGACACGATCGTGTCTTTTAAAGATATTCATTTATAAATGGAAAATGACGACTGCTTTTATGTATTAATTCATATCACAAGGTCATCCAGCAGATTTGGTCCGTCTGAAAGGGATGCTGCAAATAATAATTATCTGGTCAGATATGATCTTGTTCTTTAAAGATATCTGTTTGTGAATGTTAAATGACGACTGCTTTATGTATTAATTCATATCATAAAAGGTCATCAACGAATTTGAGTCCGTCTGAAAGGGATGCTGCAAATAATAATTATCAGGTCAGATATGATCTTGTTCTTTAAAGATATCTGTGTGAATGTTAAATGACGACTGCTCTATGTATTTATTGCATATCACAAGACGTAATCTGCATATTTGATCCGGGAAAGGATACTGAGAATAAACATATGTATAGATATATGATCTGGTTTTCAAATATAGTATTTATTTATAAATGTTAACTGATGCATGCTCTCTATGGATTTACGCATTTGGTAAGACGTAATCTGCAGATTTGATCGGATAAAAGGGATGCTGAGAATAAACACTTGTATGGATACGATCGTGTTTTATAAAGATATTGATTTACCGTATTTCAATGACGACTGCCATGTATTTACGCATATCATAAGACGTAATCTGCATATTTGATCCGGGAAAAGGGATAATGAGAATAAACATATGTATAGATATGATCTGGTTTTTCAAATATATTTATTTATAAACAAGATCATATCTGACCAGATAATTATATTTGCAGCATCCCTTTCAGACGGACCAAATCTGCAGATTACGTCTTGTGATATGCGTGAATACATAGAGCAGTCGTCATTTAACATTCACACACAGATATCGTTAAAGAAACAAGATCATATCTGACCAGATAATTATTATTTGCAGCATCCTTTCAGACGGACCAATGCTGCTATGACCTTTTTGATATGAATTAATACATAAAGCAGTTCGTCATTTTCCATTTATAAATGAATATCTTTAAAAAACACGATCGTGTCTATACAAATGTTAATCTCATCATCCCTTTTATCCGGATCAAATCTGCAGATTACGTCTTACCAAATGCGTAAACCATAGCGCATCGACATTTAACATTTACAAACAGATATCTTTTGAAAACAAAATCATTTCTGTTCAGATAATTGTTCCCTGCATACATTACGGACCAAATCTGCAGATTACGTCTTGTAAATGCGTAAATACATAGGGCAGTCGTCATTTTTATTCACAAACAGATATCTTTGAGAAACAAGATCATATCTGCTTAGATGATTATTTGCAGCATCCCTTTCATCCAGATATAAACTGCAGATTACGTCTTTTATATGTGTGAACAAATAAAGCAGTCATCATTTCTCATTCCACCAGATATCTTTAATAAATCAGATCATATCTGCACAGATGATTATTCGCAACAACCCTTCAATCTGGATAAAATCTGCAGATCACGTCTTGTCAAATGCGTAAATCCATAGAGCATGCATCAGTTAACATTTATAAATAAATATATTTGAAAAACCAGATCATATCTAACATATGTTTATTCTCAGTATCCCTATTCCGGATCAAATATGCAGATTACGTCTTGTGATATGCACAAATACATAGAGCAGTCGTCATTTAACATTCACACACAGATATCTTTAAAGAACAAGATCATATCTACCTGATAATTATTATTTTGCAGCATCCCTTTCAGACGGACCAAATCTGCTGATGACCTTTTTGATATGAATTAATACATAAAGCAGTCGTCATTTAACATTCACAAACAGATATCTTTAAAAGAACAAGATCATATCTGACCAGATAATTATTATTTGCAGCATCCGTTTCAGACGGACCAAATCTGCAGATTGCGTCGTGTCAAATGCGTAAATACCTAGAGCAGGCGTCATTTTTCATTCACAAACAGATATCTTTGAGAAACAAGATCATATCTGCTTAGATGTATAGTCGCAGCATCTCTTTCATCCAGACCAAATCTGCAGATTACGTCTTATGATATGCGTAAATACATAGAGCAGTCGTCATTTAACATTTATAAATCAATATCTTTATAAAACACGATCGTATCCATACAAGTTTTTCTCCAGCATCCCTTTTATCCGGATCAAATCTGCAGATTACGTCTTACCAAATGCGTAAATCCATAGAGCATGCATCAGTTAACATTTATAAATAAATATATTTGAAAAACCAGATCATATCTATACATATGTTTATTCTCAGTATCCCTTTTCCCGGATCAAATATGCAGATTACGTCTTGTGATATGCACAAATACATAGAGCAGTCGTCATTTAACATTCACACACAGATATCTTTAAAGAACAAGATCATATCTGACCTGATAATTATTATTTGCAGCATCCCTTTCAGACGGACCAAAATCTGCTGATGACCTTTATGATATGAATTAATACATAAAGCAGTCGTCATTTAACATTCACAAACAGATATCTTTAAAGAACAAGATCATATCTGACCAGATAATTATTATTTGCAGCATCCCTTTCAACGGACCAAATCTGCAGATTACGTTTGTGATATGCGTGAATACATAGAGCAGTCGTCATTTTTCATTCACAAACAGATATATTTGAGAAACAAGATCATATCTGCAGAGATGATTATTCGCAACAACCCTTTCATCTGGATAAAATCTGTAGATCACGTCTTGTCAAATGCGTAAATACACAGAGCATGCATCATTTAACATTTATAAAATAAATATATTTGAAAAACCAGATCATATCTATACAGATTTTTATTCTCAGTATCCCTTTCCCGGATCAAATCTGCAGATTACGTCTTGTGAAATGCGTAAATACATAGGGCAGTCGTCATTTTTATTCACAAACAGATATCTTTGGAGAAACAAGATCATATCTGCTTAGATGATTATTTGCAGCATCCCTTTAATCCAGATATAAACTGCAGATTACGTCTTTTTATATGCGTGAACAAATAAAGCAGTCATCATTTCTCATTCACACCAGATATCTTTAATAAATCAGATCATATCTGCAGAGATGATTATTCGCAACAACCCTTCAATCTGGATAAAACCTGTAGATCACGTGTTGTCAAATGCGTAAATCCATAGAGCATGCATCAGTTAACATTTATAAATAAATATATTTGAAAAACCAGATCATATCTATACATATGTTTATTCTCATTATCCCTTTTCCCGGATCAAATATGCAGATTACGTCTTATGATATGCGTAAATACATAGAGCAGTCGTCATTTAACATTTATAAATCAATATCTTTATAAAACACGATCGTATCCATACAAGTGTTTATTCTCAGCATCCCTTTTATCCGGATCAAATCTGCAGATTACGTCTTACCAAATGCGTAAATCCATAGAGCATGCATCAGTTAACATTTATAAATAAATATATTTGAAAAACCAGATCATATCTATACATATGTTTATTCTCAGTATCCCTTTTCCCGGATCAAATATGCAGATTACGTCTTGTGATATGCACAAATACATAGAGCAGTCGTCATTTAACATTCACACACAGATATCTTTAAAGAACAAGATCATATCTGACCTGATAATTATTATTTGCAGCATCCCTTTCAGACGGACCAAATCTGCTGATGACCTTTTATGATATGAATTAATACATAAAGCAGTCGTCATTTAACATTCACAAACAGATATCTTTAAAGAACAAGATCATATCTGACCAGATAATTATTATTTGCAGCATCCCTTTCAGACGGACCAAATCTGCAGATTACGTCTTGTGATATGCGTGAATACATAGAGCAGTCGTCATTTAACATTCACACACAGATATCGTTAAAGAACAAGATCATATCTGACCAGATAATTATTATTTGCAGCATCCCTTTCAGACGGACCAAATCTGCTGATGACCTTTTGTGATATGAATTAATACATAAAGCAGTCGTCATTTTCCATTTATAAATGAATATCTTTAAAAGACACGATCGTGTCTATACAAATGTTTAATCTCATCATCCCTTTTATCCGGATCAAATCTGCAGATTACGTCTTACCAAATGCGTAAATCCATAGCGCAGTCGACATTTAACATTTACAAACAGATATCTTTTGAAAACAAAATCATTTCTGTTCAGATAATTGTTCCCTGCATACATTACGGACCAAATCTGCAGATTACGTCTTGTGAAATGCGTAAATACATAGGGCAGTCGTCATTTTTTATTCACAAACAGATATCTTTGAGAAACAAGATCATATCTGCTTAGATGATTATTTGCAGCATCCCTTTCATCCAGATATAAACTGCAGATTACGTCTTTTTATATGTGTGAACAAATAAAGCAGTCATCATTTCTCATTCACACCAGATATCTTTAATAAATCAGATCATATCTGCACAGATGATTATTCGCAACAACCCTTCAATCTGGATAAAATCTGCAGATCACGTCTTGTCAAATGCGTAAATCCATAGAGCATGCATCAGTTAACATTTATAAATAAATATATTTGAAAAACCAGATCATATCTATACATATGTTTATTCTCAGTATCCCTATTCCCGGATCAAATATGCAGATTACGTCTTGTGATATGCACAAATACATAGAGCAGTCGTCATTTAACATTCACACACAGATATCTTTAAAGAACAAGATCATATCTGACCTGATAATTATTATTTGCAGCATCCCTTTCAGACGGACCAAATCTGCTGATGACCTTTTGTGATATGAATTAATACATAAAGCAGTCGTCATTTAACATTCACAAACAGATATCTTTAAAGAACAAGATCATATCTGACCAGATAATTATTATTTGCAGCATCCGTTTCAGACGGACCAAATCTGCAGATTGCGTCGTGTCAAATGCGTAAATACCTAGAGCAGGCGTCATTTTTCATTCACAAACAGATATCTTTGAGAAACAAGATCATATCTGCTTAGATGATTAGTCGCAGCATCTCTTTCATCCAGACCAAATCTGCAGATTACGTCTTATGATATGCGTAAATACATAGAGCAGTCGTCATTTAACATTTATAAATCAATATCTTTATAAAACACGATCGTATCCATACAAGTGTTTATTCTCAGCATCCCTTTTATCCGGATCAAATCTGCAGATTACGTCTTACCAAATGCGTAAATCCATAGAGCATGCATCAGTTAACATTTATAAATAAATATATTTGAAAAACCAGATCATATCTATACATATGTTTATTCTCAGTATCCCTTTTCCCGGATCAAATATGCAGATTACGTCTTGTGATATGCACAAATACATAGAGCAGTCGTCATTTAACATTCACACACAGATATCTTTAAAGAACAAGATCATATCTGACCTGATAATTATTATTTGCAGCATCCCTTTCAGACGGACCAAATCTGCTGATGACCTTTTATGATATGAATTAATACATAAAGCAGTCGTCATTTAACATTCACAAACAGATATCTTTAAAGAACAAGATCATATCTGACCAGATAATTATTATTTGCAGCATCCCTTTCAGACGGACCAAATCTGCAGATTACGTTTTGTGATATGCGTGAATACATAGAGCAGTCGTCATTTTTCATTCACAAACAGATATATTTGAGAAACAAGATCATATCTGCAGAGATGATTATTCGCAACAACCCTTTCATCTGGATAAAATCTGTAGATCACGTCTTGTCAAATGCGTAAATACACAGAGCATGCATCATTTAACATTTATAAATAAATATATTTGAAAAACCAGATCATATCTATACAGATTTTTATTCTCAGTATCCCTTTTCCCGGATCAAATCTGCAGATTACGTCTTGTGAAATGCGTAAATACATAGGGCAGTCGTCATTTTTTATTCACAAACAGATATCTTTGAGAAACAAGATCATATCTGCTTAGATGATTATTTGCAGCATCCCTTTAATCCAGATATAAACTGCAGATTACGTCTTTTTATATGCGTGAACAAATAAAGCAGTCATCATTTCTCATTCACACCAGATATCTTTAATAAATCAGATCATATCTGCAGAGATGATTATTCGCAACAACCCTTCAATCTGGATAAAACCTGTAGATCACGTGTTGTCAAATGCGTAAATCCATAGAGCATGCATCAGTTAACATTTATAAATAAATATATTTGAAAAACCAGATCATATCTATACATATGTTTATTCTCATTATCCCTTTTCCCGGATCAAATATGCAGATTACGTCTTATGATATGCGTAAATACATAGAGCAGTCGTCATTTAACATTTATAAATCAATATCTTTATAAAACACGATCGTATCCATACAAGTGTTTATTCTCAGCATCCCTTTTATCCGGATCAAATCTGCAGATTACGTCTTACCAAATGCGTAAATCCATAGAGCATGCATCAGTTAACATTTATAAATAAATATATTTGAAAAACCAGATCATATCTATACATATGTTTATTCTCAGTATCCCTTTTCCCGGATCAAATATGCAGATTACGTCTTGTGATATGCACAAATACATAGAGCAGTCGTCATTTAACATTCACACACAGATATCTTTAAAGAACAAGATCATATCTGACCTGATAATTATTATTTGCAGCATCCCTTTCAGACGGACCAAATCTGCTGATGACCTTTTATGATATGAATTAATACATAAAGCAGTCGTCATTTAACATTCACAAACAGATATCTTTAAAGAACAAGATCATATCTGACCAGATAATTATTATTTGCAGCATCCCTTTCAGACGGACCAAATCTGCTGATGACCTTTTGTGATATGAATTAATACATAAAGCAGTCGTCATTTTCCATTTATAAATGAATATCTTTAAAAGACACGATCGTGTCTATACAAATGTTTAATCTCATCATCCCTTTTATCCGGATCAAATCTGCAGATTACGTCTTACCAAATGCGTAAATCCATAGCGCAGTCGACATTTAACATTTACAAACAGATATCTTTTGAAAA
Source organism: Nasonia vitripennis (assembly GCF_009193385.2). Lineage (NCBI taxonomy): Eukaryota > Metazoa > Arthropoda > Insecta > Hymenoptera > Pteromalidae > Nasonia > Nasonia vitripennis. The sequence continues at coordinate 48,934 of NW_022279632.1, forward strand.
CAAAATCATTTCTGTTCAGATAATTGTTCCCTGCATACATTACGGACCAAATCTGCAGATTACGTCTTGTGAAATGCGTAAATACATAGGGCAGTCGTCATTTTTTATTCACAAACAGATATCTTTGAGAAACAAGATCATATCTGCTTAGATGATTATTTGCAGCATCCCTTTAATCCAGATATAAACTGCAGATTACGTCTTTTTATATGCGTGAACAAATAAAGCAGTCATCATTTCTCATTCACACCAGATATCTTTAATAAATCAGATCATATCTGCAGAGATGATTATTCGCAACAACCCTTCAATCTGGATAAAATCTGTAGATCACGTCTTGTCAAATGCGTAAATCCATAGAGCATGCATCAGTTAACATTTATAAATAAATATATTTGAAAAACCAGATCATATCTATACATATGTTTATTCTCATTATCCCTTTTCCCGGATCAAATATGCAGATTACGTCTTGTGATATGCACAAATACATAGAGCAGTCGTCATTTAACATTCACACACAGATATCGTTAAAGAACAAGATCATATCTGACCAGATAATTATTATTTGCAGCATCCCTTTCAGACGGACCAAATCTGCTGATGACCTTTTGTGATATGAATTAATACATAAAGCAGTCGTAATTTTCCATTTATAAATGAATATCTTTAAAAGACACGATCGTGTCTATACAAATGTTTAATCTCATCATCCCTTTTATCCGGATCAAATCTGCAGATTACGTCTTGTGAAATGCGTAAATACATAGCGCAGTCGACATTTAACATTTACAAACAGATATCTTTTGAAAACAAAATCATTTCTGTTCAGATAATTGTTCCCTGCATACATTACGGACCAAATCTGCAGATTACGTCTTGTGAAATGCGTAAATACATAGGGCAGTCGTCATTTTTTATTCACAAACAGATATCTTTGAGAAACAAGATCATATCTGCTTAGATGATTATTTGCAGCATCCCTTTCATCCAGATATAAACTGCAGATTACGTCTTTTTATATGTGTGAACAAATAAAGCAGTCATCATTTCTCATTCACACCAGATATCTTTAATAAATCAGATCATATCTGCACAGATGATTATTCGCAACAACCCTTCAATCTGGATAAAATCTGTAGATCACGTCTTGTCAAATGCGTAAATCCATAGAGCATGCATCAGTTAACATTTATAAATAAATATATTTGAAAAACCAGATCATATCTATACATATGTTTATTCTCAGTATCCCTTTTCCCGGATCAAATATGCAGATTACGTCTTGTGATATGCACAAATACATAGAGCAGTCGTCATTTAACATTCACACACAGATATCTTTAAAGAACAAGATCATATCTGACCTGATAATTATTATTTGCAGCATCCCTTTCAGACGGACCAAATCTGCTGATGACCTTTTGTGATATGAATTAATACATAAAGCAGTCGTCATTTAACATTCACAAACAGATATCTTTAAAGAACAAGATCATATCTGACCAGATAATTATTATTTGCAGCATCCGTTTCAGACGGACCAAATCTGCAGATTGCGTCGTGTCAAATGCGTAAATACCTAGAGCAGGCGTCATTTTTCATTCACAAACAGATATCTTTGAGAAACAAGATCATATCTGCTTAGATGATTAGTCGCAGCATCTCTTTCATCCAGACCAAATCTGCAGATTACGTCTTATGATATGCGTAAATACATAGAGCAGTCGTCATTTAACATTTATAAATCAATATCTTTATAAAACACGATCGTATCCATACAAGTGTTTATTCTCAGCATCCCTTTTATCCGGATCAAATCTGCAGATTACGTCTTACCAAATGCGTAAATCCATAGAGCATGCATCAGTTAACATTTATAAATAAATATATTTGAAAAACCAGATCATATCTATACATATGTTTATTCTCAGTATCCCTTTTCCCGGATCAAATATGCAGATTACGTCTTGTGATATGCACAAATACATAGAGCAGTCGTCATTTAACATTCACACACAGATATCTTTAAAGAACAAGATCATATCTGACCTGATAATTATTATTTGCAGCATCCCTTTCAGACGGACCAAATCTGCTGATGACCTTTTATGATATGAATTAATACATAAAGCAGTCGTCATTTAACATTCACAAACAGATATCTTTAAAGAACAAGATCATATCTGACCAGATAATTATTATTTGCAGCATCCCTTTCAGACGGACCAAATCTGCAGATTACGTTTTGTGATATGCGTGAATACATAGAGCAGTCGTCATTGTTCATTCACAAACAGATATATTTGAGAAACAAGATCATATCTGCAGAGATGATTATTCGCAACAACCCTTTCATCTGGATAAAATCTGTAGATCACGTCTTGTCAAATGCGTAAATACACAGAGCATGCATCATTTAACATTTATAAATAAATATATTTGAAAAACCAGATCATATCTATACAGATTTTTATTCTCAGTATCCCTTTTCCCGGATCAAATCTGCAGATAACATCTTGTGATATGCACAAATACATAGACCAGTCGTCATTTAACATTCAAACACAGATATCTTTAAAAAACAAGATCATATCTGCTTAGATGATTAGTCGCAGCATCTCTTTCATCCAGACCAACTCTGCAGATTACGTCTTGTGATATGCGTAAATACATAGAGCACTCGTCATTTAACATTTATAAATCAATATCTTTATAAAACACGATCGTATCCATACAAGTGTTTATTCTCAGCATCTCTTTTATCCGGATCAAATCTGCAGATTACGTCTTACCAAATGCGTAAATCCATAGAGCATGCATCAGTTAACATTTATAAATAAATATATTTGAAAAACCAGATCATATCTATACATATGTTTATTCTCAGTATCCCTTTTCCCGGATCAAATATGCAGATTACGTCTTGTGATATGCACAAATACATAGAGCAGTCGTCATTTAACATTCACACACAGATATCTTTAAAGAACAAGATCATATCTGACCTGATAATTATTATTTGCAGCATCCCTTTCAGACGGACCAAATCTGCTGATGACCTTTTGTGATATGAATTAATACATAAAGCAGTTGTCATTTAACATTCACAAACAGATATCTTTAAAGAACAAGATCATATCTGACCAGATAATTATTATTTGCAGCATCCGTTTCAGACGGACCAAATCTGCAGATTGCGTCGTGTCAAATGCGTAAATACCTAGAGCAGGCGTCATTTTTCATTCACAAACAGATATCTTTGAGAAACAAGATCATATCTGCTTAGATGATTAGTCGCAGCATTTCTTTCATCCAGACAAAATCTGCAGATTACGTCTTATGATATGCGTAAATACATAGAGCAGTCGTCATTTAACATTTATAAATCAATATCTTTATAAAACACGATCGTATCCATACAAGTGTTTATTCTCAGCATCCCTTTTATCCGGATCAAATCTGCAGATTACGTCTTACCAAATGCGTAAATCCATAGCGCAGTCGTCATTTATCATTCACAAACAGATATCTTTGAGAAACAAGATCATTTCTGTCCAGATAATTATTCCCAGGATCACCTTCATACAGACCAAATCTGCAGATTACGTCTTGTGAAATGCGTAAATACATAGAGCACTCGTCATTTAACATTTATAAATCAATATCTTTAAAAAACACGATCGTATCCATACAAGTGTTTATTCTCAGCATCCCTTTTATCCGGATCAAATCTGCAGATTACGTCTTACCAAATGCGTAAATCCATAGCGCAGTCGTCATTTATCATTCACAAACAGATATCTTTGAGAAACAAGATCATTTCTGTCCAGATAATTATTCCCAGGATCACCTTCATACAGACCAAATCTGCAGATTACGTCTTGTGAAATGCGTAAATACATAGAGCAGTCGTCATTTTTCATTCACAAACAGATATCTTTGAGAGACAAGATCATTTCTGTCCAGATAATTATTCCCAGGATCACCTTCATACAGACCAGATCTGCAGATTACGTCTTGTGAAATGCGTAAATACATAGAGCAGTCGTCATTTTTCATTCACAAACATATATCTTTGAGAAACAAGATCATATCTGCACAGATGATTATTCACAGCATTCCTTTCATCTGGACCAAAACTGCAGATTACCTTTTGTGATATGAATGAATACATAAAGCAGTCGTCATTTAACATTCACAAACAGATATCTTTAAAGAACAAGATCATATCTGCAGAGATGATTATTCGCAACAACCCTTTCATCTGGATAAAATCTGTAGATCACGTCTTGTCAAATGCGTAAATCCACAGAGCATGCATCATATAACATTTATAAATAAATATATTTGAAAAACCAGATCATATCTATACAGATTTTTATTCTCAGTATCCCTTTTCCCGGATCAGATCTGCAGATAACGTCTTGTGATATGCACAAATACATAGACCAGTCGTCATTTAACATTCAAACACAGATATCTTTAAAAAACAAGATCATATCTGCTTAGATGATTAGTCGCAGCATCTCTTTCATCCAGACCAACTCTGCAGATTACGTCTTGTGATATGCGTAAATACATAGAGCACTCGTCATTTAACATTTATAAATCAATATCTTTATAAAACACGATCGTATCCATACAAGTGTTTATTCTCAGCATCCCTTTTATCCGGATCAAATCTGCAGATTACGTCTTACCAAATGCGTAAATCCATAGAGCATGCATCAGTTAACATTTATAAATAAATATATTTGAAAAACCAGATCATATCTATACATATGTTTATTCTCAGTATCCCTTTTCCCGGATCAAATATGCAGATTACGTCTTGTGATATGCACAAATACATAGAGCAGTCGTCATTTAACATTCACACACAGATATCTTTAAAGAACAAGATCATATCTGACCTGATAATTATTATTTGCAGCATCCCTTTCAGACGGACCAAATCTGCTGATGACCTTTTGTGATATGAATTAATACATAAAGCAGTCGTCATTTAACATTCACAAACAGATATCTTTAAAGAACAAGATCATATCTGACCAGATAATTATTCCCAGGATCACTTTCAGACGGACCAAATCTGCAGATTACGTCGTGTGAAATGCGTAAATACATAGAGCAGTCGTCATTTTTCATTCACAAGCAGATTTCTTTGAGAAACAAGATCATTTCTGTCCAGATAATTATTCCCAGGATCACCTTCATACAGACCAAATCTGCAGATTACGTCTTGTGAAATGCGTAAATACATAGAGCAGTCGTCATTTAACATTTATAAATCAATATCTTTAAAAAACACGATCGTATACATACAAGTGTTTATTCTCAGCATCCATTTTATCCGGATCAAATCTGCAAATTACGTCTTGTGAAATGCGTAAATACATAGCGTAGTCGTCATTTATCATTTACAAACAGATATCTTTAAACAACAAGATTATATCTGACCAGATAATTATTATTTGCAGCATCCCTTTCAGACGGACCAAATCTGCAGATTGCGTCGTGTGAAATGCGTAAATACATAGAGCAGTCGTCATTTTTCATTCACAAACAGATATCTTTGAGAAACAAGATCATATCTGCACAGATGATTTTTCGCAGCATTCCTTCCATCTGGACCAAATCTGCAGATTATCTTTTGTGATATGAATGAATACATAAAGCAGTCGTCATTTAACATTCACAAACAGATATCTTTAAAGAACAAGATCATATCTGACCAGATAATTATTTGCAGCATCCCTTTCAGACTGACCAAATCTGCAGATTACGTCGTGTGAAATGCGTAAATCCACAGAGCACGCATCATTTAACATTTATAAATAAATATATTTGAAAAACCAGATCATATCTTTACAGATTTTTATTCTCAGTATCCCTTTTCCCGGATCAAATCTGCAGATTACGTCTTGTGATATGCACAAATACATAGAGCAGTCGTCATTTTTCATTCACAAACAGATATATTTGAGAAATAAGATCATATCTGCAGAGATGATTATTCGCAACAACCCTTTCATCTGGATAAAATCTGTAGATCACGTCTTGTCAAATGCGTAAATCCACAGAGCACGCATCATTTAACATTTATAAATAAATATATTTGAAAAACCAGATCATATCTTTACAGATTTTTATTCTCAGTATCCCTTTTCCCGGATCAAATCTGCAGATTACGTCTTGTGATATGCGTAAATACATAGAGCACTCGTCATTTAACATTTATAAATGAATATCTTTAAAAAACACGATCGTATCCATACAAGTGTTTATTCTCAGCATCCATTTTATCCGGATCAAATCTGCAGATTACGTCTTACCAAATGCGTAAATACATAGAGCAGTCGTCATTTTTCATTCACAAGCAGATTTCTTTGAGAAACAAGATCATTTCTGTCCAGATAATTATTCCCAGGATCACCTTCATACAGACCAAATCTGCAGATTACGTCTTGTGAAATGCGTAAATACATAGAGCAGTCGTCATTTAACATTTATAAATCAATATCTTTAAAAAACACGATCGTATACATACAAGTGTTTATTCTCAGCATCCATTTTATCCGGATCAAATCTGCAAATTACGTCTTACCAAATGCGTAAATCTATAGCGTAGTCGTCATTTATCATTTACAAACAGATATCTTTAAACAACAAGATCATTTCTGTCCAGATAATTATTCCCAGGATCACCTTCATACAGACCAAATCTGCAGATTACGTCTTGTGAAATGCGTAAATACATAGAGCAGTCGTCATTTAACATTTATAAATCAATATCTTTAAAAAACACGATCGTATACATACAAGTGTTTATTCTCAGCATCCATTTTATCCGGATCAAATCTGCAAATTACGTCTTACCAAATGCGTAAATCTATAGCGTAGTCGTCATTTATCATTTACAAACAGATATCTTTAAACAACAAGATTATATCTGACCAGATAATTATTATTTGCAGCATCCCTTTCAGACGGACCAAATCTGCAGATTGCGTCGTGTGAAATGCGTAAATACATAGAGCAGTCGTCATTTTTCATTCACAAACAGATATCTTGGTGAAACAAGATCATATCTGCACAGATGATTTTTCGCAGCATTCCTTCCATCTGGACCAAATCTGCAGATTATCTTTTGTGATATGAATGAATACATAAAGCAGTCGTCATTTAACATTCACAAACAGATATCTTTAAAGAACAAGATCATATCTGACCAGATAATTATTTGCAGCATCCCTTTCAGACTGACCAAATCTGCAGATTACGTCGTGTGAAATGCGTAAATCCACAGAGCACGCATCATTTAACATTTATAAATAAATATATTTGAAAAACCAGATCATATCTTTACAGATTTTTATTCTCAGTATCTCTTTTCCCGGATCAAATCTGCAGATTACGTCTTGTGATATGCACAAATACATAGAGCAGTCGTCATTTTTCATTCACAAACAGATATATTTGAGAAACAAGATCATATCTGCAGAGATGATTATTCGCAACAACCCTTTCATCTGGATAAAATCTGTAGATCAGGTCTTGTCAAATGCGTAAATCCACAGAGCACGCATCATTTAACATTTATAAATAAATATATTTGAAAAACCAGATCATATCTTTACAGATTTTTATTCTCAGTATCTCTTTTCCCGGATCAAATCTGCAGATTACGTCTTGTGATATGCACAAATGCATAGAGCAGTCGTCATTTTTCATTCACAAACAGATATATTTGAGAAACAAGATCATATCTGCTTATATGATTAGTCGCAGCATCTCTTTCATCCAGACCAAATCTGCAGATTGCGTCTTGTGATATGCGTAAATACATAGAGCACTCGTCATTTAACATTCAAACACAGATATCTTTAAAAAACAAGATCATATCTGCTTAGATGATTAGTCGCAGCATCTCTTTCATTCAGACCAAATCTGCAGATTGCGTCTTGTGATATGCGTAAATACATAGAGCACTCGTCATTTAACATTTATAAATCAATATCTTTAAAAAACACGATCGTATCCATACAAGTGTTTATTCTCAGCATCCCTTTTATGCGGATCAAATCTGCAGATTACGTCGTGTGAAATCCGTGAATACATAGAGCTGTCGTCATTTTTCATTCACAAGCAGATATATTTGAGAAACAAGATCATATCTGCAGAGATGATTATTCGCAACAACCCTTTCATCTGGATAAAATCTGTAGATCACGTCTTGTCAAATGCGTAAATCCACAGAGCAGGCATCATTTAACATTTATAAATAAATATATTTGAAAAACCAGATCATATCTTTACAGATTTTTATTCTCAGTATCCCTTTTCCCGGATCAAATCTGCAGATTACGTCTTGTGATATGCGTAAATACATAGAGCACTCGTCATTTAACATTTATAAATGAATATCTTTAAAAAACACGATCGTATCCATACAAGTGTTTATTCTCAGCATCCATTTTATCCGGATCAAATCTGCAGATTACGTCTTACCAAATGCGTAAATCCATAGCGCAGTCGTCATTTATCATTTACAAACAGATATCTTTGAACAACAAGATTATATCTGACCAGATAATTATTATTTGCAGCATCCCTTTCAGACGGACCAAATCTGCAGATTGCGTCGTGTGAAATGCGTAAATACATAGAGCAGTCGTCATTTTTCATTCACAAACCGATATATTTGAGAAACAAGATCATAGCTGCAGAGATCATTATTCGCAGCAACCCTTTCATCTGGATGAAATCAGTAAATCACGTCTTGTCAAATACGTAAATCCACAGAGCATGCATCATTTAACATTTATAAATAAATATATTTGAAAAACCAGATCATATCTTTACAGATTTTTATTCTCAGTATCCCTTTTCCCGGATCAAATCTGCAGATTACGTCTTATCAAATGCGTAAATCCATAGCGCAGTCGTCATTTATCATTTACAAACAGATATCTTTAAACAACAAGATTATATCTGACCAGATAATTATTATTTGCAGCATCCCTTTCAGACGGACCAAATCTGCAGATTACGTCTTGTGAAATGCGTAAATACATAGAGCAGTCGTCATTTTTCATTCACAAACAGATATCTTTGAGAAACAAGATCATATCTGCACAGATGATTATTCGCAGTATCCCTTTTCCCGGACCAAATCTGCAGATTACCTTTTTTGACATGCATAAATACATAGAGCAGTCGTCATTGCACATTCACAAACAGATATCTTTAAAAAATCAGATAATATCTGCACAGATGATTATTCGCAACATCCCTTCCATCTGGACCAAATCTGCAGATTACGTCTTGTGAAATGCGTACATCCATACAGCATGCATAATTTAACATTTATAAATGAATATCTTGAAAAAACCAGATCGTATCTATACAGTTGTTTATTCTCAGCATCCCTTTTATCCGGATCAAATCTGCAGATTACGTCCTGTGATATGAATTAAAACAGTCGTCATTTCACATTCACAAACAGATATCTTTAAAAAACAAGATTACGTTTTCTGATAGACGTGAATACATAGAACAGTCGTCATTTCCATTCATTTACATATATATTGTTTTTTTAATTTTGAAAATTTTGAAAATTTTGGAAAATTTTGTAAATTGTTACAAAAGTTTTTAACCATTTAAAGTAAGAAGATGGAAAAAAATAGATCGAGAGAAGCGAAAATGGTCGTTTTCGCCCCTAGGCGCGAAAACGACCTTTTTCGCTGTTCTCGATTTCCGATTCTCAAATTATTGTATGCTCGTTCTACCTTATAGGGAGCGAAAATGAATTGATTTATACATGTTTTATGCCTAGGGACTCTGTCTCTATATTTTGTCTGACGCTCGGAAAACCCTATTTTCGGTCCACTTTATAGGCGCCGAAAATGATCTTTTTTATGCACGTGTTATAAAAATACTATTTTATTACATTCTTTTAGTTGATGCAAAATATGAGGAGTATGAAGGTGACAGTGACGCTGAAATTGTGGATTTAGATATTGAAGACGAGGACGTGGACTGTGACTATTTCCATTATGACAGTTCTGACGAAAAAGAACCTATTACTGAAAAGGAAAGTATTTGTAAATTTTTTAACAACTTACCGTAGCTTTTTTTTGCTCGATGGTAAATGGCTACTTTAGTATCTATTATACTTTTATAGCACTGCGTGCCGTAAATCCGCGAAGACACGCTTATCCGTTGCGTAAATGGCACCGTGCTTATCATTGCTACGCTCGGATGTAAATCTTACGGTGCCAGAAAGAACTGCTTACGCAACGGCTTACCATTTCTTAGTGGATTAAAGGCATGCACTGCTAAAAAAAGAGGCAAACAAGAAAAGAACAATAGAAGATATAGGAAAGCAAAATAATATCAAAGCTACTGAAAAAGGAAACCGGAAAAAGAAGCATGATTCTGATTTCATTTATTTTTAAAATAATTTGTCACTGAGTGATCTTAGACTAACGCTCACGATTTTAATAACCATACCATACGGTGACTGGGCCACCGCGCCGTCGCCCCCTATTCTTTATCCTAATACCATGAATGTTAATAGGTTACTAAGTGTTATGAAGTTTTATTTGTAATTATTGATATATTGGAATTGCTAGATACCATCGAGTTATGTAAGAGGTGATACTATCAATTTAAAAAATTGTATTTTTATGTATATAATAGTAATAATCAACACATGTTTCTGATTAATATACAAGAACAGGATAAGATAGCTCTAAGATGCATTTTTATAATGTTTACAACGGCTTGACTATTTTGTACATAAAATGTTCAATGCATGTATTTCTAATATTGTAAAATCTTATTATTTGCGTTGTAAACAAATTAATTCGTCGAAATTTGAATGTTAACAAATACTAAAATATACCTGTTTATTCAATTATTCATTCAAAACCTAATTGTATTATAAAGTTATAATTTTATACGATGAACTATTAGTATGTTGTCAACGAAAATGCGTGGTATAGCAATATTTACAAGCTTCAACAAGGAGCCTTATCCACGATTACTTCTATTCTAAGTATATAAATTTAAGATAGGCCATGTTAAACAATATTAAAGCTCAAATAACTATCATATGATAAATACATCATACTCGTGTTATTCCTAATCAAAAAAGGTCATTCATGAGTTGCGTCTACGTTTTTTCTTTTTTTGTTTTTTCATTCGCTACATCGTCAGCCTGGTTATTAAGCATTATATAATTGCTTTAAAGGTGGTACTTTTCATAAATGCCTATGCATTGTGTTGTCTGTCTGCCTGATCATCTACGCGAAACAACCACTCTCAATTTGTACTGAAACCAGCGGGTGATTGATATTTACGATGTCATCGTTCTTTGCAACAAGAAAAACTGATCATTGTCGATCAATGATTCAAGCCTATGCACTACCGTCTGCACTGTGTGCAGTTCTGGAACAGCCCAAAAATTTTTGTCCTCCATTTTTGTGGAACGGCTTAAGTATATCGAGGAGAGACTTCGAGAGCGGTAGTGGCTCTTGCGGTATGATAAGGACTTCCTTACTTAGCTTGGGTATGCCAAAATTGTATTAAATTAGATGATTAATATTTGACCTTTGGTACAAACCAGGCCGAAGAATAAACAGCATGATGATTATCCTGCATCCGACTAATATAACAATGATCCTACATGCAAAAACGTGCATTTTTGTGTTCGTGTGTCGAAGGAACCTTTTAATTTTTTTCTTGTGCCCAAAAATAATATTTATTTACCAATTCATTTATTGATTATATTGTACCGGTTTTTCACTGTTTGTCAATATATGACATGCATATGTGCAACAGTTTGACTTTATTAAGGGGTCGAACCGGTGTAAAGAGCATCGCATATATAAGCGCAAGTGTATATACATACACGCACTCGCGAAAGTTTCAGGCGTTAATGTGCGCTCTCACCCGAGCGCGTGAAAGTTATATGTTTTAGTAAAAAATCAAGAATCATAAATATACCGTATTTTTCGGAGTGATTTTCAATACATAATTATGAATACTTGAAAACCCAGCAAAGACTTATGTAGCTGCCTCTTCAATATTTCCCAGATTGCGATAAACAATGAAAACGCGATAAAAAATATGCTGCTCTTTTTTTTACGCCGTAGATGCCAATGCGCAGTAAACAGCATATAACCCCAGGACAATGTCAACGAAAGAAAAACAGGAAGAAAAAGTCAGAAATTTCAACGAAGTTCAAAAGAAGATTTTGGCAGTTGCGTGCGAGCTGCATCTTTCGTTGATAAATGATCGTGCCAGATTCGCCAAAAGTTCAATTGTAACGAAATAGTTTATCAGGTAATATATATAAATCTAAAATACATATAAAAATATGAATACAATAGGGGCTGAGATACAGAAGAATTGAAATGTTTTTGAATAGATTTGAGAACAAAAATTACCAAAACTATTGACATTTTACGAGTTGTCGTGGCTCTTGCTGGTCTCGTGCAACTCGGTGTTACCTTCGTAGTAATGCTCATCGTCGCGTAGTGTATCGCGGGCATGTTTGGCTATTTCTCTTGCAAGGTTAAGAGATTTTTTCTTTCAATAGGTTTTGCTAGCTATCGCTTTGGTTTTGCAATACAATTATAACTCGAGTTCTTCGTATTTGAAACCCAATATGTGATTATTATTGAATTATTTCGCTAAGAATGCGATTTTTTATCAAAATATTGATTCATTCTTATATTCACATCGTGTATAAAATAAAAAATCAGTTGTACAACTCAGCCCCTCTTATTTCTATGACAGCAAAAAAAAAAAAAACTAATTAAACAAAATTACATTTCAGAGAACTGTAAAACAACTTAGAAAGTACTATTATAATTACCGCAGTGAGTATCAGCCACCTACGACGATTTGAAACGGGCAACACAAGGAAAAATCTGAAAAATCAAATTCAAAACTGAAATGATGAAACAAGTACTACCGGTATAATTAATCTGTTTGAAATCCGGTATTGTTTTAAAAGAGGTCGATAAATAAGTTATTTAACAAATAAATATTATTTTAGACACGGAAAAAAACGAAAATGTTTATGTCGCCACTCAGATGAAGCCATTATGGCGTACAAGTTGAGATACGCCAAAGCTAAAGCCCTATATCATGAGTTAAGACGTAAAATGTTAAAAGAATGCTGTGAAAAAGGAACCATCAAGCTCAGCTCATCCTTGAATGCAAACGACGAGGCTCAAATCTTCTTGACTTCTAGCTAATAAAATGATGTCCTTTAAAAATACTTTTAAGCTTATACTCTTATGAATAAAAACAATTATTTATTCCTTATTTATTTCTGATTTTTGTAACAATAATCGATTTTGAACGATTAATTTCACCGTTATTAGTCATCAGAAATTTTGTACTTTGTTCTGATTGAAAGTTTAGCTTATATGATTCGGCTTACAAAATTTGACGATTCTCGCAACCAACTGGCGAAATCGCGTGAAGTACTCTTCTGTTTTATGGAGGACAACGCTACCTAGTGCGATTTTTCACGATCCGGCGGCTTGATGAATTTTTTCGGGAGAGCGTTCCTCAGATTTGCCCGGGACTCTGCTAATGGAGGCGTACTCTCCGCAGCTGGAGAAACAACAAGGCGAGATGTGCAAACTTTTTTTCATACAGGGAGAAACTCAGTGGAGCAGCTAGGCGTCTTTGACCTTCCTGGGTCTGATCGAAAATTCAAATCCGCCCGTGCATTAAATCTCCAACAGTTCTCGGCGCTAAATTAGCTTTCTGCCTTTTTCTCTAGCTGCCCTCTCTTTTTTCTTTATGTGTGTGTGTATGTATGTGCGCGTGTTTGTGTATACAAGCGGCGAGTTAAACTAATTACACGTGCTGTTGAGCGTCAAAACACAATGAAATGGGAATGTCTCGTCGTCACGTGCGTGCACTTAAATAAACAGATGAAAACACACACACAAGTGTTTGCATATCTCTTACTGAGACTAAATATTACCTTCTACTCTTTTCGTGAGTGTGCATACTTTGATAAAAATATGCGATTGAAATCGATAGACAAAAAATGAATCGATTTCGAGTCTATATCTTAATCCTGCGTTTTACATTTGAAAGCGATTATATTCAGGCTACTGCGTGTATAATATATTAATGGCATTAAAATTGATTTAAAACGATAAAATAATATCGATTAAACCGGATTAGAATACATAAGTATTAGGATATTCACTTAATAGATTCAATGCTTATTAAAATCGGAACCAATGTATCTGTGTTCACTAGAAAAACGGTTTTAATGATTTTTTATATCTAGAATAATACTTGATATTATTCAATCGTACTATATTTAACTATGCAATCGTTTTTACTGATGTGTACATTGTGGTATTAATCGATTCGAATTGACTAGAATTTTTTTTAATCATGTGTCGTTTGATAAAGTCAATTGATTTTAATAGAGTTTCAATTAAAATCGATTGTAGGTAATCAATCTATTCTGTCTTCTACTGCATTTGACCTTTCTTATATAGTAACGGAGAAGAAATATTGTCACTTGCTAGTATGAACATTTGAAGCGATACCAAGCGGTTATATTAAGAAACATAGGATCGATTAAAATCGACTAGTTGCGCAATGAATTTAATCGATTCTAATCGAAAAATTAAGGTTTTTTTTTTCATAAGGGATATTACAAAACTTGGATCATTAATGTTACTTAAACTGTTATCAAAATTATTTGTAATATTAAACTGATTTAATATTGACTAATAAGTTGATTCATATTTATTAAAAGAATCCCAATTAAAATACATTAAAATAATCATCGCAAAAAAGTCGATTGAAATATCTCCATTTTGATATTTAGATTGCGGTTAAGACCAATTCACATCGATAATTTAAAACGTCAAATAAATCAATCTAGTATTTTTAGCAGGGATTCTTTTTTTAATTATTTTAATCGATTGAAGTATAATTGAATCTAACCGTAAAAAGTATCCAGATCGATTAAATATTCTATAAACGAATTACCTTATGAATTAATTCAAATTTATTAATAAAATCACGAACAAATCATTTTAGAAAAATGATTATTATTTTAATTATCCGAATCAATTGAAGTACTTTTAAAACCAATCCTTAAAAAAAGATAAAGGTTGATTCAACATTTTTTAGTTTTTCATAGATAACATTTAAATAAACTTCAAAATAAAATTTCTCGCATACACGAACTACACGGGCTAAAAAGGTATCATTTCTGTGCACTTGAACTAAACAACTTCCTTCAGGAGAGTACACATATAAATCACATACAGTCAAGCCAGTAACATACAATTGAAACTGACATTGCGTATAATATACAGAACTTTCACTTAATTCTACATTATCACCATAAAATTTGAGGTACTGTACATTGCAACGTTTGGTTTTATAGTCAACAATCTTTTTTTTTTTTGGCGCAAGAGCTTGGACATTTAATTTCTACTAGCCTATCTACGCAGTCATTTTCAATTACGACATCATCTACACTTGCACATAACCATGGTTGATACTTATAAACCAATACACCTAATTTAATAATATCAATACCACATAAACACTTATATTCATGTAAAACTGCGTTCTCAAACTTTGTACCTTACTTCATGGACTCTGTAACGACGTTTTTTGGATGTGCTATTTCATTTGCAAGAGCAGTTTTTCTTGTCAAAGACTTTACCTCGTGTACATTTTTGCTGGCTGATAATCTTATAAGTCTAACATCAAACCATTTAGAACATTTTGACTGGCACACTGTATCCTGATTTAATTTTACAATCTGACTTTCATCTAATTTCACACTTTTATCATAAAATTCTTTTAAGCTTTCCGCCAAAAAACTTGCATAATCCGTACTTTTAAATATTGCATGTTCTTCCTTATGTATCAATAAACTACACAAACATGCTTCAGACACATCTAAATTATGTTTCACAAACACATTCTCGACAACAGAGTACAATAATAAGCTGATGAAGCACAAAACTTTATCTTTTCTATCTTCAAGTAAAGCTGATCGCAAACTGCAAGGCACGTCCTGCAAGTCCTCCAGGGTGAGTGAGTATGATTGAACTTCTGTTATCGGTTTCGGTGGTTCCATTTCAGCAAAAAATCGACCTTTGGAGTACTTTTCGATCGTTAACTGTCTCACACTTGGCGTTCTCCATGTTTGCTCATAGCTAGTTTTTGATACACTTTCACTGCAATTTATGTGGTGAATAAGTGCATAAACATGCTTACATTTTCCACTTTTATTTTCCACACAGTTACAGGATACATCAAACACATGACGATTATTGTCAATCTGTAAAATAAAAAAAAAATTACTTTAGAATTTCACAATCAACAAATCTCAACATAACCTAAAATATATACAATTAAAATAATTTCCGTTTGTACTTACGTGAAGTTGAACTTGATACGGAGTCAAACTTATGCTAGTTTGTCGAATTACATTTGCAATAATTAAATAGCTGATTCCGTTGCTCCTATATTCTTTCACGTCTTGAACGTGCTTACTTTTAAAGAGCTCTTTACCTTTCCTCACACCTTCAGGGTTGAACTGAATAGACCAAGTTATTTTTTCAAACCCGGTTCCGATGATCAAGTCCATTTTTTAAACAATTATACATCTCTTGAAATTTAATTCAATTTTTAATATTAAAAAAGGATTGATCGTCATAAGAGGCCATACTATTTTTTAAATGCCTTGAGCAGAAAAGTTCCCGCAGTCTCCGCTCTCTGGCGGCGCTGCGGTGTTGCACCCAGCGAATAATTGAATACATTATTTTTATTATTATTATAATGGTTATAATGCTAGATTGTTCGCGTTTGCTTATGTTAAAATACCTATTTCAGAGAGTAAATTTTCAGAGAATGCAATTACAGCAATTATGGTAGGATACTCACAAACAGGGTATGTTTTATGGCACCCGAAGTCAAAACGATTTCTGACTTCCAGACATGTCAGATTTAACGAAAAACTGGTATACAAAGATGTACATAAGCTTGACTTATAAGAAAACTTAGAGATCAGTGAAATCTTAGAAATAAATGAAAAATCAGATGAACCAGTGACTAACAAAAAAACCATCTTGGAAAAAGACAAACCTCAGAGCCCAAGAAGAGTTGAGAAAAGAAAACCAGATGATAATGAATCAAAGAATAAAACTTTAGATAAAACGGCCATGAACAAACCAGAACCTGAAAAACGACAACGTCTAGAAAGAAAAGCCAAAACCAACAGAAGAACCTGGACACACTTCAGAGAAGCTACAGTAGACCATGTATCGGAAAACACAAATCAGAAGCTAAATACACATAAGAAACCCAAAGAAATCAGAGAAAATAACACAGATAACGATGAACTAATATATGCATCTATTGCAAGAATATTCAGAGATCCTACAAGTTATAAAGAAGCCATAGAATGATAATCTCAGATGGGCTGAAGCTATAAAACAAGAACTAAAGTCAATGGAAGATAACAATGTCTGGACTATCGTCGACAAACCCTCACTAAACGGAAATGGTCAGAAGGTTCACACTATCGATTCCAAATGGGTATTTAAAAGGAAAACTTCAGATGATGGTCAGACTATATACAAAGGTAGACTAGTCATCAGAGGATTCAAGGACAGAAATGAGTACGAACTGAAAGAAACGTACGCACCTGTTTCAAGACTATCAGTGGTCAGAGCAACTTTAGCTATAATAAACAAATACGATTTGATAGCATACCAGATGGATGTTAAGACAGCCTTCCTCAACGGAATTTTAGAAGAAGATATCTATATGGAAATTCCTGAAGGGATAGAATGTGATCCAGATTTCAGAAGAAATAAAGTCTGTAAATTACAAAAATCTCTGTACGGACTAAGAATCAGTCCCAAGAAATGGAACGCACGTTTTTCAGAAGTTGCATTAGAATTTAGTCTAGAAAAGGACATAAATGAACCATGTTTATTCACGTGGAGAAAACAAAATCAGATGGTTGTGTTGGTATTATACGTAGACGATATTTTACTATCAGGTAATGATCAGAAGAAACTAGATGAAATAAAGTACAAACTTAATGCACATTTCAGATGAAAGATTTGGGAGAAACAAAAGTTTTTCTAGGTATGAAAATCACTCGAAACATAGAAGAAAAGACACTGAAATTGTCACAATCAGAGTACATTGAAAAATGCTTAGAACGCTTCAACATGAAAGAGTGCAAACCTCAGAAGATACCCATGGTGACAAGTACGAAACAGAGAAATCAGAGATTTAGAAGAAAAACAAATCAATGAAGAAAATCAAATAAGAACACAAGCTCCCTATAGAGAAGCAATAGGTAGTTTACTCTATCTAGCTGGAGCAACCAGACCTGACATCTCATTTTCAGTAAATTATCTGTCACGGAGACAACTGAACCCCACTGAAAATGACTGGAAAAACGTAAAACGTGTTTTCAGATATCTCAGAGATACCTCAGATGTTGGACTGATGTTCAAAGCAGAAAAGGAAGAATTAGAAGTTATGTCAGACGCCAGCTTCAGAGATTGGTACGATTCATCTTCCACTGGAGGATATATAATATTACTATTTGGTGATCCAATTATGTGGCGAAGTTACAAGCAAACACATATATCATTGTCAACTTGCCAGTCAGAGTACTTAGCGATGAGTAACAGTTGCCAAGACTTAATTTCACTAGACAAAGCAATCAGAAGCATCATTGGGAAAACAATGTACCCTATTACCATTTGGTGCGACAACAAGTCAGCAGGAGATTGCACCCAGATGGAATGAAATCACAAATTGAAAATCTTTGATGACTATCTTGAAACAATTCAGAAGAATTTAGAGGAAAGAGAAAAATCAGGCAGCAAAGCTCACATGGCAAACACACATGGAGATTATATTAAAAAATGTGTATCAGAAGGAAAATTCAAAGTAAAATGGATTTCTACCTCAGAAAATATAGCAGACATTATGACAAAACCTCTATTTATAGAAAAACATAAATACTTCAAAGACAAAATTCTCAATTTAAAATAAGCACAGTATTCATAATATAATTTTGAATCAGGTGTAAAACAGTTTCTTTTCTTTCAGATATGTCAAGCCAAGACGACAATGATTCAGAGTGAATAAATAAAATAAAAAAAAAACAGGGTCACTCGCATGGAGGGAGTGTCAGAAGTATAACGCTGCTCGCGACTAGTTCGCAAGACGTCCGCCTCATGCTCGGACGACATGGCGTTGGCGCTTCTTTCTGCTTCCTGCTCATTCGAGTTTCGTCCGACCCCGAGGCCACATCTCCGCTACATACAACACTCTGATTTTTGTGTGCTCAATAAAAGTTTCTTCTCAAACACAGGACTAATCCCCTTTGATTCATCCCGTCAATCCACCAACTACTCCAACACTATTCACAACGATTAATAAAAATCATCACCTTAGTGATCGTCCAGCATTCGATTTATAATCGACTATTTATCATAAGTAATAAATTTTATCAATTCTATGTAAAAATAAATGTTATAATTGATAAAGTTTGAGTACTTACAATGGCGTCTGATCAACTCGGCAGCTAGAGGGTCTTGATGATCGTTTCGTTGTCTGACAGTATGTACAACAATTGTGAGCACATCCTTGTTGTGCAAGAGACCTATATTAAACGTGTACCGAACTGTTGCTATACGACAATGTAGTAGTAAAAAATGCAATTTTTGCATAAAATGTGAAAAGGCAAACAATCTAAATCACTACTCCACACAGAGCCACACATTCTACGAATGTGTGGTTTGCGAGCGTTTGCAATACGCAAAACGGATCGCAAGACTTTTACTAAGTGACTCAGTGTAGCTCGAAATATTATGGCACACACTGATATAGACCGTCAAGTCTAAAACACACTGGCAAATCGCAGGTAAAAGCTCTCCTTAAATACTGGCTGTGCTGTTATTCGCTGTAGTGTTGGGGGGGGGGGGGGTAAATCGTTAGCAAAATCAAAGCTACGGAAAATTTCTTTAAAATGTTTTGGCAACATATTTAATTTCACTCTAGCCTCGTTATGTGATACGAAAAAATTCTTTTGTGTCATGTAATAGAAGCTAAATCTTCAAATTTCATTAAATTCTGCAAATAATTCAAACTAATTCTCGCTAAGGTTATAAATACTTTGCTTATTGCGTGAAAGTTCACGTTTCACCTAGAGAGTGACGAAAAAATTCTTTCACGTAATACAATAGTAGCTAAATATTGAATTCCTTCTAATTTTGCAGAAAAAAGTTTGGTTTTCGAAAATGTTATTAAATAGCACTCGCATAATATTGTCTTTCTGTCAGAAGACTGTGATACCGCGGCCTGATTTCGTGTTGTTATCAAAATTACATGTGCGGCAAAAACGTGATTATTCAATAATTCTTCCGAAAAATTTATCCAATGTAGTTATTGAAACGCTATTGTGGAATCATTACCGCTACTAAAGCTTGACGCGGTCACGTTTTGAAGAAGCTAAAAATTACTATTACCTGCAAAATGTGGCTGAAAACTGGGTTTTACGGTCAACACAGGGAATAACTGTGCTTGACCGAAAATCGAATAAACCAACCCATACAAAACTTAAAATTCTTGAGTTTTTACACTTAATAATACTGCATAATATTTACAACAATTAATTTTCGAATTCAACCTCGAATTGAGTACCACTGGGCCAAGTGAACTACCTTAACACTACGGCGCTACAGACTCGGTTTTTCATTAGCAAACTTTATTCAAAAAGTTTTATGTAATAGAAAAACAGTGTTTTTTGGGACGACATCCCCTTAAATATCACCACAACTAATTTGTTTATCGCGAGCGAAGCGAGCGTTTTTTGCTTGTAGTTAAAAAATGTTAGCTGCTACTTATACATACAATTAACACAGTCTGCAAAATTATTCGAAAAATTGGAGTTGAAAATTATTTAGCGTTCCGTATATATCATTTCTTAATTGAACTTTTTAACTACAACCTTGTTGTGCTTATATTGCCTATATAAGTTTTAATGGAGGGGCGCTGTTTGCTTCAGCGATATGTGAGACGGGTCTAAAATCGTTACCCTTAAGGAGGTTCAGGGGTTTTATAAAAGCGTAGAGATCGGCATAAAATTTTAGAATATAATTCCTAATTATATTTAAATACCAAAATAATTTTTTTTTTAATTTTTATCCACATAATATTAAAAAACGACGCTTTTGGCATTTTCTAATTTTTCACGGCTTCTTATGGGACACAAACAGTTCTACTGTTAGGAACACAAAATGAAGTTGAAAAAGCGTAGAGAGTCAAAACTTACTTATATGAACTGATAGATAAAATAAAGAGGAATCGTTTGATATTTTTATAAAGGTATGTTACCTTGCTATCTGCAAAGTAATTTACAATAATTGAGATCTTACAATACCGTCTTTGAAATCTTGAACGGCCTAATAAGAAATATGACAACGGCGCAACTCACACACTCATAAAGACGCACGCCTGTGTGTACCTAACCTAACCTAACCATACGTAAAGATCTTCGCTGTCTGCTTGGCGTTCTGCTTGGCACTGTTTATATGGAGGTTATGAACAATATTGAACATTGATTTCATGTGTTTTGATTGGTATAATGATCACAATGAACAATTGTATTAACGTCAGAATAACTAGAATATTTTTTTTTATTAAAACAAAATCTTGTTACATATACGGTATCAGTTAACTAATATATTATATATGAATCAATACAATCTATTGACTTTTTTAAATCTTTGGCACGTCAAAATGCAACTAACTAGTTTAACTTTAAGTCCACTTTATCACAAGTTCTCCTGGAGTCCCTGGAGATAATCTAAAATACTGATCAACATTTTCTTCGTTTTTATAATTTGTGGCTTTTCAATATTGACTCCTTTCAGTAAAATTTCTGTTTGTTCTTTTCCTTTTGTTTTAAAAGTTTCGAGTATCATCTCTTCCGTTATTCCAAAACTTGCCAATCTTTTCCGCATAGATAGTTTTAAAACAGAATTCAACTGTGTATATGTATTTAGAATTCTTCTACTGTTATCAGCATTTTCCATATGGGTGATAACATCTTCAACAGATTTTTTGCTGTTTATAACCTCCAGTACTTACAGATGAGCTACTGTAAGCTTTTCTAATAAAGAAGTGTCAAAACTAGCATCATGGGCACCATCGCATGGAAGACTCATCATTTCAGAGGCTAGTGTAGTTAGCTTATATCCACTTTGTCTCTTAAGATAGTTTTTTCTAAATAAACTCAGCGTGTCACTAAATCCCGCAACAACTTCTTTGAACTTGTCAATGAGGGATAACTTTTGTAAAGCTAGAATAAGACAACTTGAATCAAAAGCACAATTGTGCGCCACAAGAATGCATTTTTTTCCAAGACTTAGTAAATACTCCAGTAATTTTTGAAATAGTACACTACTAGCCCTAGTAATAACTTCATGTCCATGTTGGAATAATTTTTTGTGTACTGTATTCAAACCATTTGCTTTTGTTGTGGCAGGAGCTATAGAGCGAGTAGGTGTGATAAAAGAAGTAAATATAAATTGTCCACATTTCATAGATAGTTGAAGAATTTCATGCGAAAGCTTCAATCCAGCGGTCTCTAAATCAAAGAATACTATACAAAGATCATCTGTTCCATAAGAAATGGTATCGTTAGGCAAAACATGAAGGCATTGTTCTTCGTGAACACTTTGAATAGTGTGAGATTCTAATAAAGTTATATTGCTTTGGTACGTATTTCCTTCATCTTTTTCTTTCTGATTTCTTAATTGCGATCTTTTAGCTTTTAGTTCTAATCTTTTTTTTTTACTTGTGGTTGACTAGATTTTTCCTTTCTTTTCAATAATTGTTTGTCACATTTTTCAATATAAGTATCTACATTTTTACTCCAAGGTATACTAGCAAGTATCATAGTACTTCTAAGATAATCAATACCACAATTTTTTTGTGCAATGGCAGCAGCAAATCTGTAATCCCCAGATTCAGAGTAGCATATGTAGAGTAGCATATCCTCTTTGGTGCTTTACTGCACATAGAGTTATTTAAACTCTCATTCGCCTGACTACTCGCAGCACTTGCAAATTTTTCTCCGGTATTTGCCAGTTGAACAAAAATCTTCTTTAACGCTTCAAACAATTGTGGATTGGAAAGTCTAATACCAGATACATTTTCTTGATTACCAGTACACCAATTGCCACATTTCTCATGATGGTCAAACAGATGTTGTGGAATATTCTCAATAGCAACTTTTATTTTTTGAATGTCCCCCTTGTTCTGCTGGACAACATATGAGAAACAGCGTTGAACATGCTTGATAACCTCATTTGTCAATTCTTTTTCAGGATCTGATGCCTTCTCTTTATAAATTTCATGAAGTATGTTTCCGATGCCTTTCACAGAATGGTTCATATCAGATTGTTTAACAACCTGGTGAGAACTCGCTTTCTGGACAGATGATATGCAGCTGCTGTCATTGTCACCAATGAAAACTCCAACTTGAAGATTAGCTTCTTTTAAAATGGAACTTTTAGTGACAAGTTCTAATGCTTCATCAGATTCCATAGCCTTTGCGCTGCCATGGAAATTAAGTCTACAGTCATGTTCAACTTATTTCCCAGTTCGAAGCTCTGAATCACAAGTCTTGCATTTTCTATTTTTGGTACAATAGTCGAGGACTTTCCCAGTTTTCAATCCTATTATGGCACAATAACCATTTAAACTGTCGTACACATGTCCATTTCCACGCTGGCTCCAGCTCATATTATAAGAGGCAAAAATTCTCACTAACGGTCGGTCACTTTCTGATGAGTCGACATTCACAACTAAAAATTGCTCCTGTAAATCCTCAGGCCTGTAAGAAATTTTGTTCCAAGTCAAGTGAAATAAGAAACTTTTTTTGTATACAATATTATTTTGTATTAAGTTTTACATGGGTTACAACTTAAGAATAATAAATGTAAAATCATAATGAATTTGTAAAAATCAATTAATAATTTCATTATAATAGAGAGTAATTATCTCTCAATATGTCGTTTATACAATTTATATTATCATAAAGTATTCATAGTACTTGTATAGAGCAAACCCAGTACTGTATCACATAATATTAAACTCACAACAGCTTTTTCAATTCTTCTATATTTTCCAATGTCAAAAGTCGTTCCATTTCAGCTGCCTCCAAGCAGCTTTCCTTCGCAACATACTCTATGAATGGACCAATAATCCTCTCGTGCTTCTTGAAAAGTTTAGAATCTATACCAGAAAAGCCCATGATATTAAGAAACTTATTTGCTTGTGTTTCACCTATTCCAGTGTGTATAGATCCTACAAAATTATGTATACGAAATATGTCAAGAAAAGAAATCAAAACAAGAAAATGCTATAAAATTGACTATATTTACCAAGTGCTGTTTTAGTATTTGTCATAAACATTTTTTTCCTGATGCTGGACATTTGTATTCCTTGTCAGTTTTAACAGGAACCACTAATAAACAATTACTGCAGCGCACATAAAAAATGGAAGCTACACCTCTTTTAGTCTCTTGCTCGATATCCTGCATTAGAAATGGTGTCTTGCACGCAGTGCAAATCATTTGCTCCGACATGTGTTTCACATCAATGATTCTGCTACCTTCGACTTTACAATTTGGAGCTTCGTCATTCTCTACCATTTTTTTCTTTTTTTTTTGCAATTTTGATCATGTTGAGATTTTTAGCATTTTCAGATCTTCTTAATAAAGCATCCTGTACTTTTTTTTTAATAAATCGTCCTTTCTACAACGATTAGACATTTTTCTTTCATAAAATAACTACTGTGAACAATCTGCACGTCTCTACAGTTTTTAGGTTATAGCCACAGCTGAACTATTGATGCGTGCGATCAGTTACTACCAACGTACAGCCAACATACATCACATCCGTGCACTGTTGCCAAATTTATTCTATTTTTATTTGGATTTTTTATTAAAGAAATTATTTTTTAATTTAAAATATTGTTATTAGATGGTATAAAATAATTTATTTCAAGTTGTCACCCCTGCTGCTCTCCTATGTTAAAGGATAGGCACCTCCCCGTGTCCCTCACCCCCCCCCCCATGATACCACCGAACCTCCTTAAGTTGATGCTATTGCACAAAGTTGTTCATTAAAAGATGATTTAAATAAGGTATGAATTACAAAACTGGTCACTTCAATTCATAAATCGAAAATTATGAACTCGGAAAACTGAAGAACTGGAGAACCAGAAAACGCTAAAATGGGTTTCTCTTTTAGGGGACCTCACCACCTTCAATTAAAAAAAAATGAGATATTGAATTTTTTGTATTAATGTACCTTAAATTGTTTAAATTATCAATTAAACAATTATATTAACTCAGGAATACTGTAAAAATTATCAAACAATGTTCATAAATACCATATGTCAAGTACAATAGGTCTTCGAAGGCCAAAAATCACAATTTTCATTATTTCAGCTACCGCAGACTTACAGTTTTGGGCTTTGAAGGACACTTTTTTCTTAATGAATCTACTTTAAACACATATGTTTATGAAATAAATGTGTGAATTTAAGAAAAATTTTAATTTTAAAAAGTTGTCTACAAGTTAAGCATAATTTTTGTCATTTTCTAAATATTTAAACAAATTTTTTTATCAAATCGTAGACAACTTTTCTAAATTAAATTTTTTTTTTAATTCCCACATTTATTCTATAAACATATGTGTTCAAAGTAGATCCATTAGGAAAAAAGTGTCCTTTGAAACCCAAAACTGAAGTAAGTCTGCGGTAGCTAAAATAATGAAAATTGCGATTTTTGGCCTTCGAAGACCTATTGTACCTGACATATGGTATTTATGAACATTGTTTGATCATTTTTACAGTATGACTGAGTTATTATAATTGTTTAATTGATAATTTAAACAAGTTAAGGTACTTTTACACAAATAATCAATATCTCATTTTTTTTAAATTTAAGGTGGTGAGGTCCCCTTAATATAATAGAGAAAGGATTATCCAATGCCACAGCAATAGTGTTGACATTTCTGTTGACGTCAGCACATACGCTTGCACTGGCTACTCCGTTAGTTTTCACCTTGTTAAGTATTATGTAAATTATACTAAAAAATATATAAAAAGACAATGAAGCAAGTTGGCAAATGCACCCCGAATAAATATTCTTTTTTCGCTAATAAAAGTTACCAAGAATTAGTCTGCAGAACGTAACTGAAGGAAAATTCGCTATAAATACGTCATAAAGAGATTAATTGCAAAATAAATCAAATGCTGAAGAAATCTTGAAATTATTTTGATTAAATTTGCTTTAATAAATATAATCGACCACCAAAGCTAATATTTATTTATTTTTGCTATTATATCATTACTCTGAATAACAACATATAAACAAATTAAATATTCTAGACTGAAACGGCTTTAATGTATGATGCTGTTCACTTGTTCGCTCATGCACTACATGTTTTGGATGCCTCTCAACAAATAGATATCAAACCATTATCATGTGAGTTAACCAATACCTGGGACCATGGCTATTCATTGATAAACTACATGAAAAACGTGAGTATCAGCATATTCATTGCAAATTTGGATAATAGAATAATTTATGATTTTTAATTTCTCTGTCTCTCCATATTAATAAGAAAAATTTTTACACCTTCAGAAATTGGCTCTGTATGAATTCAAGTTATTTGAGCTCTTTTATCTCTCTTCTTTTTGAGCTATGTGTATAACTATAGCTATACTCTCTTCTTTCCTCAACACTACGCGCATCGTGTTGAGCCTTATGTTCGCTAAGTATATCAATAGACTCCTTTTACGCATATCGGTGTGTCGAAGGGCGTTTAAAAAATTTAAACAGATCATAGCGTCATTTCATGTCGTCTAAGAAGTTGGCATCCAGAATTTTAAATTCATAATTTATAATCATCTAGTATTGTTGAATCGTCTGCACATTAAAAATTATTAAGAACAAAGATTTAGTAGCTTCTATCGGTCTACCTGCGGCAGATAAAGCGTGAAGGGAAAGGTATAAAAAAATTAAAGATTTTAGTTTCAATCCCTTCGACATTTCGGCAATCAATGCCGCCCTCATCAGGAATAACTGAAAGTTAGGATTGATTCGATAAATATACAAAAAATTTTACAAAATTTCCTAAATTTTACAAAATTTCCTAAATTTTACAAAATTTCCTAAATTTTACAAAATTTCCTAAATTTTACAAAATTTCCTAAATTTTACAAAATTTCCTAAATTTTACAAAATTTCCTAAATTTTACAAAATTTCCTAAATTTTACAAAATTTCCTAAATTTTACAAAATTTCCTAAATTTTACAAAATTTCCTAAATTTTACAAAATTTCCTAAATTTTACAAAATTTCCTAAATTTTACAAAATTTCCTAAATTTTACAAAATTTCCTAAATTTTACAAAATTTCCTAAATTTTACAAAATTTCCTAAATTTTACAAATTTTGCAAAATTGTTAAAATTTTACAATACCATATACGAACAGCTGATGAAAAATTTTCCTCCCTAGGGAAGAAAAACTGTCTACCCGCTGCTTTTAAAAAATAGATTTTCCATTCGTTTTTCATGCACGGAAAAGGGTCTTTTTTATGCACGAATTGTAAAATAGTACATTGTGAAACAAGGGGAGAAAATAAGCTATGTCATGCGTGGGTGAGGTGCTCAGAGACGTAGACGAATGCTGAAAACACCTCACCCGAGTCTGACATGTGAATCTGAAAAAATTAAAAAATTTGAGAGATATGAGAAACGGGTATTAACAGAGATAACTTGGGTTAATTTAACTCAACTTGGGTTAACTTGACTCGAGCGGGGAGAAAAAAATTGTATCCTCGCTTGAGCTCAAACTTTTTCTAACACCTTGGAATTGACGATTTTCTACGCTACTTTTAGGCATGAAAAAAGGCCCATTTCTTGCGCCTGTTGGGAAAAATTATTTGTTTAAAAAAATGTGATAATGCAAAGGACAAGATGATGAAAAAGATTTGGAAAATAGCAAATCTATAAATGTAGAAAATAAGATATTGGAAAATAAAACCGAAATTGATAAATATGATGTAAATTTAAATAGAAAAAATTCTCTTATCTCTACTTATACTTTTGGTGAAAGTAGAGACAACGAATCAAATTTTGATATTGCTGAAAATAATAATTTAAGCTTAAAAGTGCAAAGAAAATCTGATAGAAAGAAAAGTCCTGTAAATAGGTACCAAAATCCTGTAACTCATTTTATTTATGAAAATTATTGGGTTGGGTAAAAAGTAATTTCGTTTTTTTCATATCACTGTAGAACTTCTGAGGTTTTTGAGCGAAAAACTTAACCAAGTGATTTTTACAACCTCCTTTTTAATCCAGCTTTACACCATTAAGAGAGTTTTGCAGAGACCAGAATAAATTATAGTCCGACGGGGCAAGGACCGGGCTATACGGTGGATGCATTAAAACATCTAACCAAACTCACTTAATTTTTGACGAGTCATTAAAGATATCTGCGGTCTAGCATTGTTGTAATGTATGACAACGACTTTCCTATTGATCAATTCTGGCCGTTTTTTTTTTCAATCGCCTTAGTTGCGCGTTGCAGTCGCATTAGTTGTTGACTGTAGACAGTCTAACAAGGAAAGGTACCCAACCCGAACCCACCGATTTTGATGATTTTCATATATGTTGTAGAACATAAAAAAATAAGAGACACGTATTTTTTTTTATCGGCTAATTTTCACTTTTAAGGGGTAAAAACCTCCCCTAAAGTTAACCCCCAAAAAGCGTTTTTTTTAAATATCTCGGCTTAAAATTAATATTTTTCAATGAAACAAATTGGAGGTTATTTCTTACAAAAAGAGCAAGTATTTCATGGTGATTTGAAGAGTAAGGGTAGCATCCCCTATTTTTTAGGGGTTGAAAACATATATTTTTTGGCATAATTTTATAATAAAAATGTTTAAACCGACTAAAAAAAATTGGAAAAAATGTTTAAACATCCTTAATAACAAAATTTAGTTGACGTCTTTCGGTGTTTTCATAAATATTATCCCTAAGGGGGTAAACCACCCCTAACACAAAATAACTGTAAATATGTAATTCAATACATAATATTTCGTAGAAAGTTTGTATATAGAGGTTTCGAGGTCGCTGATTACAAATCTGTTATCAGATTTTGAAAATTCAAAATGGCGGATCCAATATGGCGGACGGAAATATCGAAAAAAAATTTTATATAATAAAAAAGTTTTAAACGACTAAAAAATTTGGAAAAAATTTGTAAACATCTATAATAAACAAATTAAGTTTTTAGGTTTTTTCATAGATACTTCCCCTTAGGGGGGTAAACCACCCCTAACACAAAATAACTATAAGTATACATCAATCCATAATATTTTGTAGAAGGTTTGTATATAGGGGTTTTCGAGATCGCTCTTTACAAATCTGATATCAGATTTTAAAAATACAAAATGGCGAAACCAATGTGGTGGACGAAAATGTCGAAAAAAAATTTTAACTTTCAAAAAAACTTATTTACTAATGTGTGATCTTTGTAGCCTGTACATGTGAACTAAAGAGCCTTAAACCCTAAACCTCTAAAGAACAAATAGGCTAAATGGTTGTGCTTTTTAACCAAACGACTCCAAACCCCTAACCTCCAGACAAGCCGAAGGCCTATGCTTTACCGTAGACACGAGTATAGACATATTACCGATATTTTATTCTATCATTTTGTATGTAACAAATAACGTCTCGTTTTATGTTTCAATCAAAGATTATTTATTTTTCTGCTTTTATAAATTAGCATAATTTCAAAAGTAATTTCATAAATTATAAAGTATTTCATAAATTGCATAATTATATAATTTTATAAATTCAAAAAGTCCACACTTTTTTGCAAATGAAAAAACATAGGTTAATAAAATTAGTTTATCAAACTATTTTGCGTTTTGTAATAAAATTTAATGTTGTCAAACTTGGGAGTTTTTCATTGTTACAATTATTTCGTAAGCCGAGTTTTTTAGATGAATTCTCGAAGTAATGATTATTGTATCTATAGTAAAATATTTACAGTCTGGAATTCCATAATAATACTATTTGCTACGATTTAATGAATTTATCAAAAAATCTAAATTTAATAATAAATATTATTCTAATTATTATTATTATTTTTCATTATCATTGCTATTATCAGTATTACTGTTATTATTGCTATTGCAATTATGCTTATTCTTCTTCTTATTATAATTATTATTATATTACTATGATAATTTTTGTTATTGGTAAAAATACATAAAAGAATATTAATACTCGAACTTCATTTGCAATTAAAGAACACGTTGTTATTGAAAGGGAATTTTATATGCATTCATTAGTTTAATGAATGTTATCGTACATTCAATGATAATTCCACAGATAAATGTCTTTCACTCATAAAAGTTGTTGACAATATGTGCGAATCAGTATGTTCTTTTTTTAGATTGTTTTCATCGAGTGTTTACCTCAGCTGCCTGTGTTATTTCTTAGGCAGTGAGTGAGTTTTGTGGGTATTCTAGTTCGATGCCGGAAAGTACGAATAGTACGTCTTTTTGTTTGTCAGTGGTATCATACAGTTGTAGAAAATTTTCTTTAGTGATTTTATATAGATTTACATTATTCAATTTCAAAGTGAATAAAAGTTGAATAAAACCAAAAATAGAGTTTTCCGAACATCACAAAGTGGAACGAGAATTCTTCTCCAATGCATAAATTAATGATTTGATTCAATTTACATTCACTCGTTTTATTCTGGTAGAAATGTAGCAGTCGTGCCTTACATGCAAAAACACAGCTTGTATAAATTTTACCGCTTGTTTTCATTTTAGATTGAAAAATGAAAATTAATCCGTTAAACGTTCTAAACTTATTATTAGCATACTTTCAAGCGTTAAACATACCAGATAGTGTCACGAATTATCACGAAACAGAGTTGGCCGAAAAAATAAAAGAAATTTTAATAGATGCAACACATGATTTCAACGATGTAGAAATGATTACTGATGACTCTTTGGATTTTCAAGAAGAGTATAAAGACCATAATGCGGAAATAATTGAAGATGAAGTGCAACATCATTTTCCTGATCCGGATATAGCACCAACAAATCAATGTACAGCAGATAATGAAGAACTAGATTTTGAATACAAAAAAAGAGCTGTAGAATTTTGGAGAAGTAGCAAAACGAAGCAAAATTTAAGTCTCAAAACAGTGCAAAACAGATTCAAAAAAGTATCATCTATTAGTCAGCTACGTCGTTGGGCTCATTCAATTAATAAAGGTGGCACGTATAGAGAAAAAGTAGCACAAATTTGTCAGTATACCCTGGATAATTTTCAAGCAGCTCTCGATAGTGGTTCAATTATCCATGATGAAGATATAATTCGATGGGCCTTACAAGCTAAAAAAGAAATTGGTTTTGATGATATTAGATTCAAAGCTTCTAAACATTGGTTACTCAAATTTAAGCAAGCACACCGAATAGTTTCTAGGAAAATAAATAAGTTCATAACAAGAAAAACACTAGAAAGTAGTGCAGAACTTACGGCTAAAGCTGAAGCATTTATCGATGACGTTAAATCGTGTATACCAAGGATTGGACTCGAAAATTTGTATAATACAGATCAGAGCAGATTTCAGCTAGAAATGCATTCTGGAAGAACATTAGCAGTAGAAGGAGAAAAGCAAGTGCAATGTCTGGTACAGTCAATTTCAGCAACAACGCATAGTTATACTATACAGCCACTAATATCAGCTACTGGACAACTGTTGTCACCGCTATTTCTTGTTTTAAAGGAACCAAGTGGCAAGTTTGGCCCTATTGTAGAACAAAACATATTTAGACCAGAAAACGTGTACGTGGAAGCATCCAAATCTGGAAAATTAACAACAAGTAAGGGAACTAATAACAATTTTTACATTGTAATATCGTTGATCAGTTAATTAGTAAGTCGTTTAATTGCAGATCACTTCAAAATCTGGTTGGAAAAAATATTTTATCCCTATGTAGGCCATCACTCAATACTATTACTTGATTCTTGGAGTGGTCATTGTGACAAAGTTATAGAAGAAACAATGCCACAAAATAAAATTATTAACATAAAAAAAATTTCAACTGGAACCACAGGAAAAATACAACCACTTGATGTCTATGGATTCCGTATTTGGAAAAACTTTGTCCGAACATTTTCTGATAATGTAATGTTAATGGATCATGATATGAATTTACATAAATTACATTTATGTGAGAAATAATATAATTAAACTTCAATCATTGGTTCACAACCAACTGTCTTCACCGAGATATATAGATTTGTTTAAATATTCCTGGTATAAAAGCGGTTACGTCAATGAAAAACCAGATAAATTTGATAATCCTATAGATTTCAGTTTTGGAAAGTCTTGTGCAACACATTGTGAAATAGAAGGGTGCACAAACATTGCAATTGTACGATGTGGTTGGTGCAAAAAAGCATTGTGCTTTAAACACTTTTATGAGGACTACCATTATTGTAAAAACATCGTAAAATAATATATTTTATGCTCAATACAAAAAATGCACTATGGCAAAAGATAAAAGATTGTAGATTATTATTATACTCTAATATTATAAACAAAAATACAATATAAGTTGAATTTACAATAAAGGAATTTCAATAACATTCTGATAACAATTTCTACGGAAATTATAAAACTGCTTCACACACAGAATTTTCTTGTTTACAAATTTAGGAATTTGAGGTGGTTTGGTTAAAAAGCACAACCCTTTAGCCTATTTGTTCTTTAGGGGTTTAGGGTTTAAGGCTCTTTAGTTCACATGTACAGGCTACAAAGATCACACATTTATAACAAGTTTTTATGAAAGTTAAAATTTTTTTTCGACATTTTCGTCCACCACATTGGTTCCGCCATTTTGAATTTTCAAAATCTGATATCAGATTTGCAAAGAGCGATCTCGAAAACCCTTATATACAAACCTTCTACAAAATATTATGGATTGAAGTATACTTATAGTTATTTTGTGTTAGGGGTGGTTTACCCCCTAAAGGGTAGTATCTATGAAAAAATCGAAAAACTTAATTTGTTTATTATAGATGTTTACAAATTTTTTCCAATTTTTTTAGTCGTTTAAAACTTTTTTATTATATAAAATTTTTTTTCGATATTTCCGTCCGCCATATTGGTTCCGCCATTTTGAATTTTCAAAATCTGATAACAGATTTGTAATCAGCGACCTCGAAAACCTCTATATACAAACTTTCTACGAAATATTATGTATTGAATTACATATTTACAGTTATTTTGTGTTAGGGGTGGTTTACCCCCTTAGGGATAATATTTATGAAAACACCGAAAGACGTCAACTAAATTTTGTTATTAAGGATGTTTAAACATTTTTTCCAATTTTTTTTAGTCGGTGTAAACTTTTTTATTATAAAATTATGCCAAAAAATATATGTTTTCAACCCCTAAAAAATAGGGGATGCTACCCTTACTCTTCAAATCACCATGAAATACTTGCTCTTTTTGTAAGAAATAACCTCCAATTTGTTTCATTGAAAAATATTAATTTTAAGCCGAGATATTTAAAAAAAAACGCTTTTTGGGGGTTAACTTTAGGGGAGGTTTTTACCCCTTAAAAGTGAAAATTAGCCGATAAAAAAAATACGTGTCTCTTATTTTTTTATATTCTACAACATATATGAAAATCATCAAAATCGGTGAGTTCGGGTTGGGTACCTTTCCGTAATTGTCTTGGTTTGTCCAGGTTTGAGCAGCTTATGATAAACAATACCCTTTCAATCTCACCAAACACTCAGCATCACCTTCCTTAGCGTCAATACGGACTTCGCAACTGTTTGTGAAACTTCTTTAGGCTTTATTCATTTCAAAAATGGCTCGATTTCGTTTTGTTTTAGCAGGGATTAACAAATGGAAACTCGGCCCATTCAATTTTTTGACGTTAATTCGTGTGAAATCCGAAGTATCGAGTCTTATATAATGGTTCAATACTGTTTTATGGTCGATGTTTAAGTTTCATAGCGATGTCGCGAGATGAAATATGTTGGTCTATCTTGATTTTTTTTCAAGAATTTCATCGACTTTTCAACGGCTGGCTGACCAGGGCGAGGTTAATCTTCAAGATCTAAACATGCTATAGTGTGACTTCATTGAATAAGCATTACTATAGATGTACAACTTTAACGCCATCTATTAGGAAGAACCGAAATTATGTTTTGCCCAACCCAACATATTGAAGCAAATGTACCGAATACATTTGAAGAGGCGATAAGCTCCAACGAATATAAACAATGGCGAATTGCGATGGACTCTAAAATGAAAAATCTAAAGAAAAACTACACTTGGCAAATTGTTAATAGGCTAAGAGACAAAAAAGTTATTGATGTTGATTGGGTGTTAAATAAAAGTAATATTGTTTATAAGTAGGTAAAATGCAAACTTCGGAAATTTTACTGTCATATAGCTGTAAAAATAACTTGTTTATTGAACAAATAGATGTCAAGACAGCATTTTTAAATAGTCATGTAAATATGAAACTGGAGACGATAAATTTTGCAAGTTGCAAAAAGAATTATATGGATTACGAGAATGCCCAAAAGCTCGGTATGAATGTTCTAATAAATTCATTAAAATTTTTAATTTTGTAAGTAGTAATTATGATTACTGTTTATATGTAAATAATGCAAGCAACAATCCAATATATATATATATATATACTAATATTTGTTGATGATCTCTTAATTTGTTGTAAAGATAAAAATAAAATAAACAAAGTAAAAGCTAGTCTAATGCAAAGATTTGCAATTAAATATTTAGGCAAGATGAGCCAATACATAGGTATTGATATTGATTATAGTGATAATAGAGATAAATTGACTTTAAGTCAGACCAAGTATATTGAATCTTTAGCTGCTAAATATAATCTAGAAAATGCCAAACTATATGATACTCTAATGAAGACAAACTTAAAGCTAGATCAAGCTAGTTAAATAGATAAACGTATAAAGTACAAAAACTTATTCAGCAAACTTGTAACGGGGCTCAATTTCGGGGGAAAACTCGGCAATAGTCTGTGCTATAAAATTTTATACGATACTCTTGACTTGAATGGTTCAGTTTTACACGGTGCTTAGTGCCCTCGCTACGCTCAGGTACTAACTGCGTCGTGTAAAAAAGAACCATTTAAGTCACACGTATCGTAATGTACTATTTCGTGCAACTAATTCGCACGTAAGATCCGGGCTTGTATTTATTCATTACACCTAACGTCATCTTTCTGCGATTTTTGTAAGTCAAATGCAGACGCGCTCTTTTTTCTAATATTTCTCTCGCTTTCTTAGCATGGTAGATGTTTACGTCGCAAGGTCGTATCTTTGTACCACTGTGTCGCGTATGATTATTGAATTTTCGATAACTTCAATTCGACTACCATGTCAAATTACTGGTAATGTTTGTTTAAAATCTTCTGAAAAAAGCATAGATTAACCACTAAACATTACTTTTACGTCACATAAATCTTGAAAAAGACGGTCAACTTTAAAAGCAAATTTCGATGTCATTGATATTTTATCCCATATTATAATTTATACATTTTAAGTATTCTTCGATTTATAGAACTAGAAATTTGCTTAACGCACGTGCCATGCGCGTTAATTTTGTTGTTCTTAAACTCCTAGAAGTTGCTCCCTATTTTCACTGTACCCACCAATGAAATTTTTTGATAACGGTCTGAATTGGCTCTATAGCTTCAACTCGATACTGATCGCTATCACCTTTTTGTAGATGGATAAGGTTTTACATTACATGTTGTACAGTCATTAATATTTAGTGGTAATTTAAATGTTGTATTTACTGTTCTTCCATTACTAAGTAAGTTGCAATACCGCTTTAAGCAACATACACAAATTTTATATTATGTAATTTTAAGTAATCTTTTAAAACATTGAGTAAATAACTTTTTCTACTCCTTCCTGGTCCATCAATAAAAATACACTAATCCTAATTATAATTTAAACTTTCTAAAACTGCATCATAGGTATTTTTTGATTAAGGTTAAGGGATGCAACTTTCTTTTATGATTCATCTAGCATATTAGTTTCTTTATACAAAAATGTTGCATTATCAAAATCTTCAATATACATTATTACATTAGGCAAATTTAAATTACTCAACTAAACTTAGGCTAACTATAATGGTTTGGCATACACAATGCGCCTGACAAGCGAATGCCAGCTACCAACCCACGATCGAGGTAAGAGAGGGAGAGAGATTAGATTAGATTATATTTATTAGAGATAGAGTGTAGAGTGCGAAGGTGTAAAGGTGAAATAATGGATTTAGCAAGAATAAGTAAGTGTGTGTGTATGCGTATGAGTGTACAAGATGTTTACATGTTCTCAAATTCAAAAAAGTATTTCTTAGCAAGTTTTTAAAGCTGGCAATGGATGCCGTGTTTCGGATGTGTGATGGTAGGCTGTTCCACAAGTATGAGGCGCTGATATGAAACGAGATCTTCAGCTACTTCGTCGCGAAAGCGTATCCAGAGGTGTCACCTCTTCCCTCACAGGCCAAAGTGTCACGCGGAAGTCAAAGTAAGCTAGTACGTATGATAGTACGGTTAAATTAAACATTTTACGAAGAAAACAAGTAGTAAAATAAGACCTGCGTCAAGCGGTGTTTGGCCATTGCAACTTTCGTCTGTACAGGGAGATGTGCTCGTCTCTCCTTACACCATAAATGTAACAAATCCCTGTATTCACGAGCATTTGTAGCTTTAAGTCAAGTTCCTGAGTCAGGTCACAGTACACAAGAGAGCAGTAATCGATAATTAGAAAGTAGAGCGCTTGCACTAGGTGCTTGCGCAGTCTGAGATTGGTACTCTTTCTGAAAAAGTCTGCACATTAGTGAGTGAGCACGTTTACGCAATTGTGTGACATGCTCATCCCACGTGAGTTTAGAATCAAGCACCAATCCCAGATTACGCACAGAAGATTGAAAATTGACCTGGGCACCCCCAATATTAATGAAGTTGTTAGCTACTGAAGATAGAGCGTTTATATAGTAGAGGGAGCCCAGGGCAATTGCTTAAATTTTACTAACGTTAAGTTTTAGTCGGTTTTGTGCAGCCCAGCCCATTATCTTCCGGCATTAGCACTCATCTTGTTAGATAAAGAATCAAGTTCCTTAAGGTGGCAATGGTTGTAGATTTGCAAATCATCCGCATAGATAAGATGGGAGACATTGGAATCTAGGCAGAAACTGATGTCATTGATGTACAATGCGAACAGCAAGGGATCCAAAATGGAACCCTGCGGGACGCCGATGTTAAGACGCCGATGAGAGAAACGTTTGCTGTTATCACTAACAACGGCTCGCTCTCTCCCAGTGAGATAGGAGGTAAACCAGCGGATGACCTGTTGTGAGAAGCCGAAAGTGGATAACTTTCTCAGGAGCCTAACGTAACATAAAATGTCAAACGCCTTGCTAAAATCAAAAAGAAGGAGAAGTGTGTGACTTTCTTTTTGTTTATCCCGACCCTGGCATCATCAGTTAGCTTAATTAGGCCAGATTAAGTGCTGTGGTCAGTGCGGAAGCCTGTTTGAAGATTATATAGCAAGAGCCTTAATTTAAGGTATCTGAGTCTAGAGTGTTTGAAATGCCTGTATAGTCTAACCTTTTCAGATACGAGATCATGAAGAGCCGTGGTAAGCTACTGAAGCTTAAGGAGGTCTAGAGAGGGAGACAAGCTCTGGAAAACCTAGTTACGAAAAAAAGAAGGTCCTCCTCGCGATAGCATCTTCGCAAATTACAGCTCTTTTCCCGCTTCTCTCGGAAAAAGACCCCACACCGCTTCAAAAAAAAAAAAAAAAAATACCATGTGGCCAAAAGGCCGCCACTTGCAGACCCCGTTAATAAGTTTCCCCAACGTGTCAAACATATTAAGCCCAAAGCTAAGAGATTCTTCCAATCGACAGCCAATCAAAAAATTTCAATCAGTTGTAGCGCTGTTTGCTCTTTAGGCACCTACCAGTCATAAACCTACGGTAGAGAGAAAAAGGCTCAAACATGAGGCGAGCACGCGTACATACGCCGTTTCTCCACAAGTCATAGCCCGTTTTCACGACTCAAGCCTCTAAATTCGAGAGGTCGAGTGATAAGTCTCAAACAATGCGCCTCTTGTTTAGTCTCTCGCGAGGGCGACTCCATTTTTTCTATTAACCCCTCTACGTCGGCGTTGGATCTCAAGTGCTTTGTGTTGTCACGGGGCAGCTGGGCTTTAACGCGACAGCCGCGAAGATGCTGTCGCGTCAACGAGGGGGATTACTCGCTCCTTTTATCTCCGCACGGCTATCCCTCGATGATGCTGAAGTCGGCGACGGACGTTAACCGTCGGTGCAATGCCGACTCCGTACTATGCAGCCGGGTTGCCTCTGTGTACAACTGCTCGCCGCGCTTTCTTCGCGTATAGAGTCTCCGGCCAGGCGCGCGCTCCGTAGCCGCGCCGCGATGTAACCGGCTTTACTCTACCGGGTTCGTCGGAAGGACGCAACGGGAATACGGAATAAATACTCGTGCATTCGTGTACAATTGAAAGATGGCTATATTCTTCAAGATGTCGGTACAATATATCGCGCATCGCGAGAGGACGAGTTCGCACTGGCGGCTCGGACTGGAGACGGGCCGACGACTCGGTGGCAGCGAGCTTCGGCCTCGGCGCCTGCAGCCGATTCGATTGTTTATAAATCGTGCAATAGCTAACGTAACGAACTTACAGTTTGGACGCACGCGTGTGGTTCTCGGTCGCCGCGTGTCCGTCGGCCGCCGACGGGGAAAAGTCCTTTGATGGCCGGGAGGCGTCCCCCTCGGCTGAAGCAGCGACGTACTGTGATATCCCGGATGCTCCAGGTGAAGGTGGCTCGGGTGTATCCTTCCAGCAGGTGGTCTCGGGCCGTCGCTGTTCTCTCTCGTCTCAGTCGCACGGGTAAACGCGGGTGATGTACCGGTAAAAGTCTCCCACACGTCCTTACTGTAGTCGCGCTTTTGCCTATCTGTCTAGCGCGCTGATTCCGCGCGCGCTTCCCGAGTACCGCCGAACTGGCAACGTCGCCCTCACGCATGAAATGGTCGCGCGACGCGACGAGCGCGCGAAATACGAATTCGCGTTCGCTCGTTATAGTGTATACTAATGAATCATTTTGAATGTAGCGTTAGCAACAGCCCTGTATCTTAAAACAATGCAGCCCGTTAAAAGATGGCAAGGCACGTTCCTCTACCCATGTGCAGGAATTTTCCCCGCTTACACTGAAAGCTTACGCTTATGACGAGGCTCGCAACAATCAGTCCCCGCCGAGTTCTAACAGAGAGCATACACGTGGCCACCACCATGGCAGAGTTAAAGAAAATAGCAGTCCACCGCGATGCGCTTCTTGCTAGTATCGAAGCAAAAAAAACGGGCCCTCAGAAAAATCAACGGCCAGCTCGAGCGCTACTAACAGCGACTGCTAGACTTGTCAGCGAAAATGAAAAAAAAAACATCAAAAAGATAAGCGAAAAGCCGCTCTAGCCATGAGTTGTGCTTATCAATGTGCGCAGCAGAAGTTTTGAAGCAGACTGAGGACGTGAGGACCTGTTCCTGGGCTCTTTTATGCTCTCGTAGCAGAGGTGATCTCCGATTTTCGTCTCCTCGGCGGGGTGGGTATTTGGCCAATTAGGAGGCCTAGATGCAGCTTCTTGCCTTATTTGGAGCGTTTAATGCATGTGACGTTGCAGGGAGGGCCAATCAAAAAACCAGAGTAAAAATCCTCTCCTCTAGTACATCGAGTCCCCTTGTGCTCCTCTCCTGTCAACTCGCCTCTGATTTACTTTTTCTTATCTGCAGGCTTATAGAAGCTCATCGATGCATTTTGAGCTGACTCGCACGGTGTCCTCTTTGGCGGCTCCTCAAGCTTCCAGAGCGCGTGAATTATGTGTCACTTGCCGATAGCGCTGCGCGCTCTGTGGGTTTCCCCTTCAATGCACGTGCATCGCTTTCTGGTATGCGCGATCCATGATGTACAGTAGGCTTCATATTCTTCTCTCTACTTGTGCTGTGCTGTATTCGTTATATTTTGTAGCGGCTCGGTTTTAGTATCGGTGTGTTCTGCTTATTTTCCTGCCGTAGAGTCGTAATGTGTGCGTGTATATCGGTGTGCTTTGCTTGGTGTCTTGCCTCTACTGTAGAACCCCGTGCGTATCGGCGTGTCTTTACGTTATTATGTTTTTGTTCTAATTTATCAGTATTATCTTACGTGAGTACTAATTCCTCAATCTGTGTGCGCACAGTGGCAGAGGGAGCAGTGATATGTCAGGATGTTGGCTACAGGTTTCTGCGACTCTGGGTATCGTCCCCGAGTGCTTACGAGGACGAGACTTGTTGTCGTTCCGATTTTCTTAATTATTTCGTGTGCTTACGACGATAATCCGGAGAATCGGCTAGGGTATTGTGAACTAGTCGTCACGTGTGCACACAAGACTGTTTCGTCGGCGGTGGTCCAGCTCTGGCTTTCCTTGCAGTACCGTGTGCTCACGGTACTGCCCGGATCGAAAGCTCGAGTCGAAATGCCCGCTACGTCACGCGGTCGGCCTTATGAAGCCTTGTGCCGTGTAAGTGTATGTCGAGCGGGTAAATTGTTGCGCGCGCGCTCTCTCGGTTGGCGTCGCGTCGCTCACTTTGCGTCGAGCTTATT
Organism: Nasonia vitripennis; assembly: GCF_009193385.2. Taxonomy (NCBI): domain Eukaryota; kingdom Metazoa; phylum Arthropoda; class Insecta; order Hymenoptera; family Pteromalidae; genus Nasonia; species Nasonia vitripennis. The sequence continues at coordinate 89,838 of NW_022279632.1, forward strand.
GCGGCTGCCTTCACGTTTATTTATTTACGAGACTCGTGTCTCGTTGCAAAGTGTGTATTATAATAAAGCCACTTTATTAATAAACACAGCGTTTTCTCACAAATTTGTTTTTAAACTTTAATTTCATCCTGACTCACACTAAATGCACTCACTTTTCCAATTTTACAAGAGTTAGGTGACGATACACCAATTACATTTTTAATTGCCCCTTGGCATTCTACATATAACTGTTTAATAGGTCAGAAAGATCTACAAAATTTAAAAGCAAATATTGATTATAGGACTCAAGAATTTAGCACACTAAAATTTAAAATTAACTATTAGAATAATATACCAGAAAAATGTAAGATAGTCATACTAAGTAATCATCAGGATGCAAAGGTGCAAATTTATACGGAGCACATGAATGAGGAAGAAATAGAAAAAATTATAGCATTATGTAGGAAATATAAGGATTGCTTCTACAATAAGTGTGGAAAATTAACAGCCACAAATGCAGTTACACACAAAATAAGAACTAAGGATGAAAACCCGATTTATGTCAAAAGTTACAAATATCCATATCATTTGAAGGAGGTTGTGACGAAATTATTCAATCAAGTAATCCACCTTACTAATCGCCTGTCTGGATAGTACCCAAGAAGCAAGATGCAAGTGAGAAAAAGAAATGGAGGATGGTTATCCATATTAGATTAAGTTATGCCAAAATATCGAAACCACTAACGAAGGTGCTTAAGAAGGAAGAAGAAATAAAAGTAGAGGACAAACAATCCATAGAAGCATTCAATAAGTTAAAAGAGTTAATCGTCAATGCACCAATACTTGCTTACCCAGATTTTACAGAAGCATTAACTATTACAACAAATGCGTCAAATGTCGCAATTGGCGCCGTTTTATCACAAGATAAACATCTCATATCAAGTTTTTCAAGAACCCTGAATTCATTTAAGTAAACTATTTGACCATCAAAAAAGAACTACTAGCAATAGTCGAGGCATGTAGACATTTTAGGCCATACATATACGGTAAAAAATTTACAATCGAAACAAATCATAAGCCGCTTACTTGACTCTGGTCTTTAAAAACACCAAATTCACGTTTGATTCGATGGAGAATAGAATTGGTAGAATATGACTACGATATTAAACACAAAAAAGGATGTAAAAATCATGTAGCTGACGCCCTAAGCAGAATAAAAATTAATAATCAAGAAGAGGATGACGATTCACTTTCAATGGTTCCCCAAGCCTCAGATATAACAGCACACCGAATTGAGGAAGTGGACGAAGACTCCAGCGACGATCTGGAAACGGCCCACACTGTTAAGGAAGATCCAGTATTTTCATTGCCTATAACAGACAAAAATATTTATGTATTTAATTACAGTATTATAATAAAATCAACAAGGGATCACGGTGTAAAATTAAATAAAGATAAGCTTAAGATTCAGTATATATTAAATATTAATAAGGATGAAGCCGAAACACAATTGTAACAATTTCTAAATAAAAATACAAAACCAAATAAACAATACTTCACAAATAAGGATTTGGAAATTATCGCTTACCGAGTGCTGCTAAAACATTTTAATGAAAAACTAAAGTTAAATTAAACAAATACTTATACACCCGTGATGGACAAATATTATTTTCTTAAAAAACTTAAGGAGTATCATAATAGAACCCATAACGGAATTCAGAAAACAATAGCTCAATTTAAAAATGAGTTGTATACACTAAACATGGATAGACTTATACAAAACTATATTAACTAATGTGAATTGTGCTTGGAACACAAATATGAAAGAAAGCCTTACGAAACAGGAAAACATAGACCTATGATCGCTAATAGACCATTACAGCATATATATATATATATATATATATATATATATATATATATATATATATATTGATATTTTTCATGTTGGAAAAAAACATTTTTAACACTTATTGACATATTTTCAAAATACGCTCAAGCTTATCATCTATCAGATGAAAACCCTATAACAGTATTAGACAAATTGAGACATTTTGCATCGCATCATAATTATTTCAGATAAAATTACTACGGATAATGGAAGCTAATTCAATTCTGCAGTATTTAAGGAATTCTGTAAAATACAAAAGATTGAATATCATCAAACTACAATCAATAGACATACATCAAATGGGATAATAGAGAGATTACATTCATTTGTAAGAGAAAAACTAAGTATTTTAGTCGACAAAAATCTCCGGGATACAATGAAGAACCGTATGACAACAGCAATCCTATTATACAGGGTGAGTCATTTTAATCTTTAATCTCAATTATCTCGTTGGCAAAGCATGCCAGCGAAAAAAGTTTCGGGTAAAAGTTTTAGGATTTTTCCCTGGCTATCTGATGATGACCTTGACAATGTCATTGAGCGTGACCTTCAAGGTCATTTGAAGGTCACGTTGATTTTTTCAAATAGAAACCCCTACTTTTGGCACCAGAAATGGAAAGAGCGGGAAATTTTACGTTTGAATATGACCTTGCCTTGACCTTGAATTCAATGGTCAAGGTCATTGGTCATTCCGATAACAGTACAACTGGTTAGCTGAACTCGAATGCATTCAAGGAGAAAATGTTACCCACAAAAGTTTTCAGTTTTCTCCCCGGCTGACGAATGGTCATCTTGACCCTGTCGTTAAACAGGATCTTCAAGGGCATTTCAAGGTCAAGTTGATTTTTTGAAATGGAAACCCCTACTTTTAGCCCCATAAATGAAAAGAGAGTGACATGCGTTCAAAAATGAAAAAATTTTCAATATTTCCAGAAATTTTCAATATTTTCTAAAATTTTCGTAATTTTTTCAGTTTTCAAAAATTTTCAAAGTCATTCCATTATTTTGTATTAGTGTCAATTTTTGAGAGTGAACTACTCTTAACAGTTATGTAGATAGCAAATTAGTGCAGAAAAGCTTAATCGTGTTTTTTACTTCTTGTAAATCGATAATTATTATTGAAAAAAATCTGTTTCCCTGTTTACTGGTCTGTAACAAATTATTTTGATTTTGATCATGGCTGATTATGGTCCCAACGAAATCGTTGATATGATCATGATTTTGGGAGAAAGTCGAAATAATTATGCAGCAGCTGCCAGACTTTATGCTGAACGCTATCCCAATAGGAGACACCCAAGTAATGTTACTATTGAAACCTTAACTCAGAGTGCTCGAAATGGAGCTTTTGTTCGTCAACGCCGTCATCATGAATACGACGAAAACGATCCTCGTGTTATTACCATTCTAGCGATTATTCATCTTGATCCTCACATTAGTACTCGACAAATAGAAAGAGAAATAGGTATACCTCGATCAACAGCATCCCGAATATTGAGAGCGAGAAGATATCATCCTTATCACATAACATTAACACAACAGTTAACTCCAAATGATATGATTTTGCGAGTACGTTTTTGTCGATGGGCAATACGAATGATTCAACAAGATCAAGACTTTTTCAGGCACGTTCTTTTTTCAGATGAATCAACATTCAGAAACACTGGAGAATTGAATAGACATAATTGCCATTATTGGTCAGATGAAAATCCTCATTGGTTCAGGCCCATAGACAATCAACACCGCTAGAGTGTTATGGTCTGGTGTGGAATCATCAATGGCTATTTGATTGGTCCTTATTTCTTTGAAGAGAACGTGAATGGGGTAAACTTTTTGAGATTACTTCGAGACATTTTACCTGAATTACTAGAAAATGTAGATCTAGCCACAAGGCTAAGAATGTGGATCCAATTAGATGGAGCACTACCACATTATGCACGCATTGTTCGTGATTATTTAAACACCCGCTACAATGGCAGGTGGATTGGGCGAGGTGGCCCAGTTGCCTGGCCCCCTCGTTCACCTGATTTAACCCCTCCCGATTTTTACTTATGGGGATATCTTAAGAATGTTGTTTATGCTCAACGGCCAACAACGCGAGATAATATGATCGAACGCATTCGTACAGCTTGTGCAGCAATCCCTCGAGATGTTCTACTTAGAACCATAAGACAATTCAGAGCTCGACTTGATCTTTGCATCCAACAAAACGGCGGTAATTTCGAACAATTAATCAATGGTTAACTCCAGTTAACATTCCATAAAAATACCAAAAAAATAACAAAAAGGGAAAAAACAAAAAAAACAAATAAAAAAAAATACAAAAAAAATAAAACAAAAAATGGGATGCTAAATCCTTTTGACAACCTCCTAGATGGTGCATCCTGGGTTCGGCTGATGTCAAAGGTAATTTCCGCACAAAAGATGATTTGTTTCCAAAATCACATGTTCGAACGTAAAATTTCCCGCTCTTTCCATTTCTGGTACCAAAAGTAGGGGTTTCTATTTGAAAAAATCGACTTGACCTTCAAATGACCTTGAAGGTCATGCTCAATGACATTGTCAAGGTCATCATCAGATAGCCAGGGAAAAATCCTAAAACTTTTACCCGAAACTTTTTTCGCTGGCATGCTTTGCCAACGAGATAATTGAGATTAAAGATTAAAATGACTCACCCTGTATAATCAAAGCATTTATTCATTAACAAATTTTGCACTATTCACCTTACTGTATGGACCGTATGAAGAACTACACAAATATGTCATCGAACCTGGAGCAGATATAGCTGAGTAATATAATGAAATACGGAAAAAAAATTTTACCCTTCCACGAAAACAAAAATTACCTAATGATTCAAACGATGAATTAAAAAGTAAAGAAATATATGTTAAAGCCCATCAACAACAACAGAATAAAATCACACCCCGTTACCAAAATTTATTAGTTAAAAAACAAAAAGGTCCCTCATTAGAGTGTTATATACACGGACAGCCACGTCGTTACGATCTAAGAAGTGCAAACAGATTAAGAAAAACTTCTTCTTTGCAGGAAGAAGATGACGGACATGAAGATAACAGTAATCGCGATAGTTTCAACGATACTGTTAAGAAGCGAGGACATTAATCCCGATTAATCTATTCTTATTGCTAACATAACGACAGCTACTGTAACTCGTGCGTTTTACGACAACTGGATTTACCGTTATGGCGCACCGACAACGATCACCACCGATCAGAGTGCCCAATTTGAATACAGATTGTTTTTCGAACTATTGTCAATCCTTGGAATAAACAGGACTCGTACCTCATCATACCACCCTGCTTCCAACGGCATGGTGGAGCGTCTCCACTGAGACATTAAGACAGCTCTCATGTGCCACGGAAACAGCCAAAAGTGGTTCCGTCTACTTCCAATAGTCATGCTGGGACTGCGCACACGCATTCGTGTAGATACAGACACCAGTCCAGCTGACCTATTATTCGAAAAATCAATGAGAATTCCCGGTGATTTCTCACCTCTCACCAACGAAGAACCAAACGTTTGCACATTCTACAATGAATTTCGCGACTTCATGCATCAACTGAGACTTGTTCCATTAAATCACAAGACGGAGATCAAGCCATTCCTACATCAGGACATGAAAACCTGTTCTCACGTTTGGTTACAAGAAAAAGCAACCAAACTAGCACTGACACGGCCGTACACTGACCCTCACAAGGTCATCTCACGCAATATGGAGAACCAGACCTTAGTCATCAAAGTCAAGGGCAGACAGAAAACAGTGTCTTCGCAACGCGTGAAGTCAGCGTTCATTCTGCAAAAGGATCCTTACGGCGCTAAGGAAAATTCTACACCTGAACTGATCAAGATTCCTCCACCAATAGATGTCAACCGCGTTCAACCAGCACCCAGTACTTTCAAAACTACGCAGCCTCCAACAGATGACAATCAACCTGCACCTCCCACCCCACCTACCGCAGATCCACCGGATCAACCGATTCCTACCCCCACAACATCCGGTGCCCAAACGCGTTAGATTCGTTCTGAACATTCTTTGACGGAAAAAGAACGTTGACTCAGCTCAGTCACGCAAATACGCGAAACGCAACTATTTTGCGGAGGGGGTGCAGTGCCTAATACTACTTTATACTCATTACACTACTTTGTAAATATGTTCAAGATTCCTTATAAATTAAGTCTTGTTACAAACCGTAGCCTTAAGCAAATCTGTCAGATGGAGTCAGTTCATTAGTACAAACATTGTATTATATTGCGTTACACTACAAGAAAATACTTATACAATCATCAGACAGTTGCACAAATGTTGGAGAATTTCAAAAATTTGAGTTGCTTGATGAGTTATAAAATGCATTTCTTATATTCCCATCTTGATTACTTTCCTCTTAATCTACGAGACGTCAGTAAAGAACAGGGAGAACGATTTCATCAAGATATAAGTGTAATGGAGAATCGATACCAAGGAAGATGGAATGTCAACATGATGGCAGAATTTTGCTGGACGCTGAACATTAAAACAAATAACAAAACGACAAAAAGAAACCCATTGCATAGGTCATTTGAAGAAAAAAGAGTTCGTTACAAGAGAAAAAAGGAGTAAAGAAAGACATCGACAGTTACTAAACTAGTGGAAAAAAAATAAGAAAAAAATATAAACGAAAGCAACTTTGCTCTGTACACAAGGATGATATTAAGTGATCAAATCTCTTGATGACTTGAAGACTTTTTACAATTTTTGGTATCTTTTTCCATTTTTGGAAAGTTTTATATAACATTTTTATCGGTTTAAACTGTTTCTTCTCAGTTTGACCTTGAGCTGGCCTTGACCCTAACGTGATGGGGCCATACTAACCCCGGATTCGGATTCAGCGACCAAAAAAACATAAATATATGGTATTTTCATTTTTTAACCGTTTATTCTCAATTTGACCTCGAACTGACCTTGACCCTGACGTGATCGGGTCAAACTGACTCCGGATTCGGATTTAGCGACCAAAAAAACATAAATATATGGCATATCAATTTTTTTGAACCGTTTCTTCTCAGTTTGACCTTGAACTGACCTTGACCCTGACGTGATAGGGCCAAACTGACACCGGATTCGAATTCAGCGACTCGAAAAACATAAGGTTACATGTGTCTGATTTTTTGTACAGACATCTTTTTTTATTTTGTGTGCCGGTGTAATCCATTGTAACACTCAAGTGACTTCAATATATTACTTATCATCACGACAAATAGTGTTCGTATTGTCAACCTAAAAGCACGTCCTTCCTATACTCTGCTCACGAACTCGGCAGGGTTAGACCGGGAAAGAGTCGTGGCACCGTCGTCGCTGTTAGTCGAGAAACCCTGGATGCGGAGAAAGCGCGGCGAGCTTCACTCGTTGTCCCGTTACAATATATATTACGTGGACTGTGGATTTTTATTGATTTACGTAAAAGGAAACTTGTGTAGCATTTGGGCAGGTAAATGACTCTAAACGCAATAACATCGATCTGTAGTTAATAAGAAAATATATTGTCAATTAATATAACAGAATGTTAAATTTAGAACAATATTACTGAATGCGCCTCGCAAGTTTCTCGAAGGTATTTAGTTGTATTTAAATCAAAGATTAAATTTTATCATATAATGACCGAACAAATAATAATTAAATTTATACAAGTTAATTTAGTATGATCAAAAGGAAGTTGATTTTAGAATTGACGTGAATTGAAATAATCTAAGTAAACTGTGTCATGAATTACTCCTCAGCAACAATTGAACAGCCTGTAGTTCGTGGGAGACTATAGTCGACTGTTTGAAAAAGACTAGAACAGAGAGAGAAACAACACTCCAAGTATTACCTTCAATACAATATATACAATATAGTAGTTAGATAGCCAAAGAAATAATGAGAAGAAAAGAAGAATACGCACATGCGTATCTAAAACTCTTGTTTTTCACAAATTGGTGAAAAAAACTAGCACAGCCTTCAAAAAAATATTAAGCAATATTCCATGTAACTGCATATATCGCTCGAATGTAGGTGCACGTACATTTATCTAGAATATAGTATTTATCACATATATGCGGGAATTTGTCGCGTTAGCCGCACTGTCATAAAGATAGCCCACAATACTCTCAGGTACCCTCGGGTATCTTCAATAACCACCAGCTTTTTCGGAAATACAACTAGGCTTTATTGTGCGTCTTGCTAGTTCAAGCGCCAGAAACGTTATGCGGCTCGCAGGCCGCGACATGCGTTCGTTCGTTCTTTCTCTCTCTCGCTCCAACCAACACGGCAAACATCCCCACTCCTGACTTACGCAGGGCTGCCGATAGAGCTTCCCACAACCCCCCCCCCCCCCCGAGATTCTTGCAGAACAACTTGCAAGCTCTGCACCAGAGAGGTTGAGAATCAAGAATCGCATGTACATACATAATGACTTAAAACTAGTAATACAAAAGTATAAAAGTACAAAACGCTGCTTAAAAACTAAATAGCCAAGCTAAGCTTGCGATTTTGTATCGGACGCGAACTTTACTTTTTTGGCAGGATTTGTTTTGAGTACCGGACGAGGGACAGGTGGCTGATTGCCATTCGAACTGTCGTTGGATACTCCTCCTGCATCGACTCAATTTTCGGCAATAAAGAATGCAGGATTTAAAAGTTCTACAGATACGCTACGAGGGGGACCATTGACGTCGATTTTGAATTCACGATCGCATTCGACAGACAGTACCTTGTATGGGCCTGCGTACGGTCTTGTTGGCCATGTTTAGCATGTGAACAAGGGTACATTTATTAAGCTCTTTAAAATAGAAAATGCGTTTTTTGTAGTGATGCGCGACTGGTATGGGACGAACTAGGCGCATGTGATCACGGAACTCTTCTACAAAGATTTGCGGATCGGGCGTAATGTCTCCTGGAATGAAGAATTCGCCAAGTAACCGTAGCGTGGTACCGTACAATTCGTCCAGAGAAGCATCGGTATCGGCTCTCACATGGCAACGCAAACCTAACAGTACAGTGGAGAGAGTTCTAAGCCAGTCGTCATCCTTGTGACACATAAACGCAGCTTTTAACGTGCGATGCCACCGTTCAATTATGCCGTTAGTGGCCGGGTGGTACGCAGTGATGCGGATGCGCTCACAACCAATCAAGGATAATAAGGCAGTGAAGAGTCTCGACTTAAATTGGGCTTCTTGATCCGAGGTGATAACCTTGGGTGCGCCAAAGCGCGACAAGAATGTATCAAAAAACGCGCAAGCTACAGTCTGGGCTGAGGTTTCCTGAAGAAGAACAGCTTCGACGCACCTAGAGAAGCGATCGATCATGGTTAGCAAGTATTGGTAACCGTCACGCACCAATGAAGGCCCTTCGATATCGATATGAACGTGATCAAAACGACTGTCTGAAGCTACAAAGTGCTCAGGGAATGTTTTGACATACCTGAAGATTTCGAACTGCTGTCAGGCAAGACAATTTTTGCACCAAACAGCAATGTCGCGATGCATGTTTGGCCACACGTATCGTTGACGAACAAGACGATCGGTGATCTTGGGACCAGGGTGAGCGGTGTTGTGAATGAAGTCAAATACTGATTTACGCAAAGACTTCGGTATGTACAGACGCAAGCTTTCGCCAGACAATTCACAGTATAAGACTGTGTGCTCGGGACCAAGCTGAATACGCTTAAGAGTAAAAGGATAGTTCGGTGACTCACGAATCTCTTTCAGCTGTTTATCCGCTTCCTGTTTGGCCAGGTCGAATTCTAGGGGAAAGCGAACGGATCCAATTCTAGAGAGAGCGTCCGCCACCACGTTGTCCGAACCTTTGACGTGTTCTATACGGGTAGTAAATTGAGAAAGGTATCCTAGCTGATGCAAACGACGCGGAGGAGCTTTCTCGTTGTTTTGCACAAAGGCGTAAATGAGTGGCTTGTGATCGGTGACAATCGCGACGTCACAGCCCTCAACAATGTAAGAAAAATACTTCATTGCTTCGAATATTGCAGTAAGTTCCCTGTCATAGGTACTGTACAACTGCTGAGCTGGAGTAAACTTTTGCGATAAGAAGGCTAAAGGTTCCCATTCGTTCAAGAGTGATTTCTGTGCTAAAACAGCACCTATCGCTACGTCAGAAGCATCTGTAACGAGGCAAATTTCTGCGCCACAGCGAGGATGTACAAGCATGAAAGCATTGGCAAAATCAGATTTGATCTGCTTAAATGCTTTGCTGGTTTCCGCAGTCCATTCAATTGGACGCTTGTCATTTTTACGAGAATCGCAAAAATACGCGTTTAGAGGAACTTGGGCCTCTGCAGCGTGAGGGAGGTTGCGATGATAAAAGATCACCATGCCAAGTAAACGACGCAACTCCACTACAATGCAGGGTTTGGGAAAGTTTAACACCGCTTTGACCTTCTCCTGAGTTGGGCGAATGCCTTGCGAGTTGATTGAATATCCTAAAATTACTCAACAGCAAAGTTACACTTATTCACATCAATACACAAACAGAATTTGTTGAAATGCTTAAAAACTAAACGCAAGTGATCGAAGTGCTCTTCTAAGGATTCTGAGGCAATCAAAATATCATCAATGTAGATGAATACAAATTTTCAAATCTCCTAATGCTCTATTAATGTACCTTTGGAAGGTTTGGCTGGCATTGCGCAAACCAAATGTCATGTACATGAATTAAAATAAACCAAAGGGCGTAATTATCGCAGTTATTTTAATCTCTTCGGGTGCGATAGGAATCTGATTAAAAACTTTTTAGAGATCTAACGAGGAAAAAAATTTTGTTTATGCAGTTAACTGGTACAGTCATACAAGTGCACTGAAGGGTATTTGTCAGGAACAGTCTGTGCGTTTAAAGCATGATTGAGCGTCGGAGATGACGTAGATGAGAGTCCCACTCTCTCGAGAAAAAGAAACAACCCAAACATAGGGATTGAAGTGCTATATAATGCTAACTGAATCCAAAATTTGAACTTGATTAATGTCTCCAGTTACCACGTCTCGTAGAAAAACGAATTTTTTCAGTTATAGATGTTTTTCTCAGGATCTGCCCCATGAAACGACTTAAAATTAAAGTGAAGTATAGTCCTAATAACTTTCAATAATCATGATGTTTTTAGAAAGATTTAAAATTTAGTTTTCGAATTAAAACAATTTCAAAAATTAGCGCTTTATGGTGTGTAATAAAAAAACGACGAACGATAATATAAATTTTCCGCATTAAAAAGATAGGTAATTTTATTTCCTTTCAGGTACATTTTAAGCAATTAACTTTCATAAACTTTTCTAATAACTTTATTAGAAAAAACTGAAATCTCAAAACTAAAAAATTGAAATAAAATAACAGGTCTAAAAAATGTAAAACCGGACTGTTATCTTGCTATGTACTAGTAAAAACAAAAAAAATGAGACTTGACGGATTAAAATCCACTGAGTAGAAGCTCAGCTAGAGGCGATACGAACAAACAAATGCCTTAAAACATATTTCCTACATGTTTTCACACAAACTCCAAAAATTAATATTACAAGGCTTCCTTAGGAAGGAAGCAATAATGGAGTTTCCTCTTAATTTTATGGAATTAACATCATTATATTAACAAAATTTACCTTTCTGAGATGTGTTAATCAGGTTCCCAATACTAATATCGTTTAACATCTCACTATCTTTGGCAACACTTTGACTGACCTAAGCTGCTGCTGCTACCAAACAACCTAAAAAATGAACACAAACATTTTAGCATTCTAAAATCTGTTAAACAATAAGTGAGAATCTCCCCTATAACACTTCGAGTGGCTCACTTATCATTATTGACGTTAGCAGAATAAAGAGTTAATATTTACCCTCAACATTTCCTTGAAAACGTAAGAAAAGTGTTCCAGTACCATCTATTAATTTAATAAATAAAAGGTTATACAATTTGAACAAATAATAATTTAAAATTCAAAAAATGAAGTGACGGTGAATATTATTACCTTCAGAATCAATGACAGATTTCATCATCACTATAATCTAAAACTAACGTCGATTAAGGAGTATATCTTGCATTAAAAATATTGATTCTAGCCTATATCTATAATGAGATTAGGTTATAACATACCTTGATTTGTTTTACTTTTTTTCCATAAATACTTTCTTAATCTTCAGTTGTATCATGGGAGGAATCTGCAAAATGTTCTATAACACTTCTTCTTTTCACTTCTTCTAAGATTGACTTCTTTTGGACAACGTTTTCTTTTTTATTCGGCCATCCTTTTTGTTAGTCTATAATTTGAGTTATATTACATTAATTACACTAAACATTAACTTTGAACGAAAATTATTATCTGTACTAGAATTTGTATACCTTTACAAATGTTGTTTTCTTCGCATGAGTAATCTTATCGTCAATGTCAGATGATTTTATCATAGTTGAGAATTGCTGTTTTGTATGAAAAAAATAAATTAAGTATTTACCTGCCAAAAACATAATAAAGCATTCTTGACTCAGAATGTGCATGTTTTTTCTGGCAACGTGTATATTTTGCATAATAAATTTTTTTCCTATCAAAATCGTTGACGTCATATAGTTATTATTTTGGCCATCAAAGCGATCCTTAGCCTAAATAATTTTCTTATTGTTAGTCACAAATTTTTGTGGTTCATCACGAAAACATATTCGAGTGTATAGAGGTGACGTCATGTTAAGCAACGATTTGGTTTTGAAGCTTATGAATGAAAAGTATCTTACACTAACAATATGCGATTAAATAACTGTGACTGCAAAGGGAAACCTCACTTGGTTCGGGCTATCGCAACTCGCAACGTTTGACTATACTATACTATATATTTATGCTTTCCTCGCGCGGTTGAGGTACATGTATATCAAGGGGCGCGACAGCGCCGCGCTGGCAAGAAAAAGTACGATTTGTCGACGGCGCAACCCTATATACTTTGAAATTCGATTTTCTTAACCTTAAATAAAATCTCGAGAGCATTTAAAACATTACTATTGCGCGTATATGGAATCTGTTGGTATCTAGTTCAATATATTAACCTAATCTTTCACGATTAAAAAGATTCATCCAAAAATATTAAGTTATTAACTTAATATTGCAAGTTGAAAATTTGCTCGGTATATTTCTTTTCGTTCAGAGTTTCCATCCTCTCCCAATTTTTTTCGTCTCCTCCGGTCACGTGACTTCCGGTGAGTATTATATTAGGTATTATACACCAGTGGTTAAAGTGGTTCATCTACTTTACCGACATTCGTCTGCTACTCGGCGACACACGTGATTATATGCATATAATAATGCTATACGATTATATGCGCTATGCGATCAATGTCTAAAGCAATAGTAGCTTATTGTCTATCGAATAGATCAAGATTTCATGAAATGCGATAGCAAGGTGGATATGCTTTGTAAAATATGTGGAATCTCCCAAAAGAACTTTTTTCAAAAGTGAAAACCTTGGCAAAAAAAGACTAATAAACGTAGTGAAATCTCTAAATATTAAAATGTCAAGTAAATTTTTTTTGCTATACGCATTAAGATATAAAATTAAAGTTAAAATTAGTTTTCCCAAAAAATGATATCTTAATGCGTATATAAAAAAAAATTTACTTGACATTTTAATATTTAGAGATTTCACTACGTTTATTAGTCTTTTTTTTGCAAAGGTTTTCACTTTTGAAAAAAGTGTTTTTGGGAGATCGTATATATGATCAAAGCTGTAGCCTGTAGCACGCTTTAAGTCGTGGAGACTAGGGAAGGGGAACGGAAAAACAAAACGGGACTGTGAGGACCGAACCACCTGGCGCCGTGCGCTTCTCACTTCGCAATGCACGTTTGCTGCATCATCTGAGGAAGATATACGAGGTCTGCAAATAACTTTAAAAATTGTTAATGAATTAGTACCATGTCTATACGAATATTTACACGTTTTCCATATAAGGATAAGGATGATGACAAATTAACAAATTATTTGAGAAAGAAATTGAGACGTTACATGAAAAATGAAAAGCTCGTGATCGTAAGTTAATATTTTTTTTATTTTTAATAATGTGTTTCAGCATCATCATCTTTTCTTTTTTGTAAATGTAGCTTGACTTAAAATAAATTTTGACTAGTACACTTAAATTTTTCATACATTATTCCAGTATAATTACCCAAGTAGAAAATTGAGCAGTGAAACTGGCGAGAAGACAAGTGACTGGCCAGTGCCAACTGGCCAGTTCAAAGCATGGTGACTGCTTAGGCACTGGCCAAGCACTACAAAGATTCCGAATTATTTGAAAAGTAAACAACAAGATACTTAACCCCGAAAAATACGTACATACGTATATGCTGTTTTGTGAATTATCTTTATATATTCATATTTGATTGAGACAAAGAAGTGTGAAGGTGGATTTTACACAGTGCGTCAACAAGAATTAGAAGTTAAAGAAGTACATTTCATACATCAAGTTTCATAACCTACAAAAATGTGTGTTCATGGAATCCTTTTTTCGTGAGGGTTAAAATGCAAATATTTGGGTTAAAACATGGTATACAAAAAGAAAGTGACCGTTGGAGGAAATTGTTTCTCAATGTCCATCATTGACTAAAAATTTAAAGCTTAGTGATAAATTATTTCAATAAATGTTTGCTCATAGAAATAAATTGCGTCACTTGAATACGCGCCAAAAAAATCATAAAACTCGATTTTATAAATTATTTTGATGTTTGCTACTTCTGTGATTTTTTAAGGAATACTCCAAGCAATTTATAAGCTTTGCCACAGGCTTTAAATATGAATTTTAATCATTTTAGCACAAATTTATGGATATCTTCATTTTTTGCCAAAGATATAGTGTCTTTACTTTCACCTACATTAAGGTTTCAATGCCCTCTCGATGGATTTCCACCTTGCCGTGTGACCGATGGTCCGGTGAGGGGGCTCCTCTTGTTGATTGTGCGGCGTATCTCAGACCCAGACCCGGCGAGAAAGAGTAAATGTTTTTGGCTGTGTCTGATTCCCTGTAAAACGGGCTCTCAAATGTATGTGGATCTCCGTATAAAGGGCTCTTACTCGAGTGCGGGATCCTCCTAAAAAGGGCTCTCCCTTGCTTTGGACTCTCAACGGGTTTGGGGGCGGGACTCACTCAATTCTCCTCGTTTCAGGGGGAGGAGAGCGAAAACTGGCTGACAGACCAACTAGAGGCTAGGAGCGATCCCCCAACCAGGCCAAGGCGGTAGTGCTGGTTGGGAAACACAACCCATGAACACACATGTTACACCTCAACAATCACACACTGCAGACCCCAAAGCTGCCCCCGAGCACGTATGTCCACCAGAGTTACTCGAGAAAGGCTGACTGCGTCGATCTGAGGATACCGTAGGAAAACTAGGTTGTCTGGCGCTCCTAGGCCGTCGGATAGTACAGGGGCCCGGGTCAGCCTATCCAGCATGACCTGGCTGCCCTATTAGCCCACAAAAAATCACGCCTGACCTAACAGTGCTGGTTGGTGACCAGATAGGTCCATGTTGGGTCTGGGTGGGGGATGGGCATGCTGAGGTCACGGGCGTCGGGGTTGGCTTCTCCGCGGTGAGTGGCTTCTAGGGGGCGTACTGGTCCGGGATGCGGAGGTGGGGCTTGGTCCACACACACTAACACACCCGTAAAATATACAAATGAAAATGGAAGAGAATGAAATACAGGAAACTGTTGCAAATGTGCCAGAAACAAAGGAGCTCCCCAGCTCAAACCAAGTACCTACGGACAGTATTTTGAAAGACCAGGCGGCTGTCGTCAAGACGGCAAATACCGGTGTAAGTTCCCAGGGGAGTCACCGGGCGGCTGCGGGGTCCCCCCCCCAGCGGCAAATACCGGTGCCTCCTCTGGAACAGAATATAGTAAGTAACTCGCATAAGTACTCGTAATAAGCAGCTCGCAACTGAGCGACAAATGGACCAATGCCAATGGGCTAAGACAGGCTAGGGCTTTGATGGGCAGCAGCCCACCTGAGGAGCGGCTGCGGACCATTAGGAGCCTAAGCAGGAATAGGTTGAGGCTGGCCGTTAGCTGCCTGACGAGACATTGGAGAGTAGGATACCACCTGTGTAACCTGGAACCAAGGGACTCTGGGAGCTGCAGGTGGTGCGAGCACGAAACGGAGACCACCTTCCACCTGCTGTGTAAATGCCCAGCTTTCGCAGGGACAAGACAGAGGGTGTGGGGGGTTTCCATGTTGGGGTTAGAGGAACTAAGGTTAAAAAGTTTAGCATCAATTTGCCGAGTTGCCGAAGCTATTAACAAGGGCTTATAAAGTTATTACTTATGGTACAGGAGGCACAGCACAATGGGCTTCGCCTGATTGCTCGACTGGCACGTTCCCGTGCAGGGGCCGCCGCAGTTTACCTCTACCCAACAGACTAAGACTAAGACTAAGGTTTAAATGGCTTATAAGATAGGTATATATATATATATATATATATATATATATATATATATATATATATATATATATATATATATATATATATATATACACATATATATATATATATATATATATATATATATATATATATATATATATATATATATATATATATATATATATATATATATATATATATATATATATATATATATGAAGAGCTATGAACATTTACTGCCCTGTGTCGTAATTTTGACGACAGGTTGAGAAAGAGAGAGCAAATTGAATATAATTGATGATTTAAGTATAGGTCAGGTCCAGGATACAAGGTAGTGGAGTTTAATCAAAATAATAAGATTTTGTTGTATGTTTAAATAGTAACTGAAATATATTCAATGAATCGTTTTAATGTAGAATATTGCGTAAATTGCAATATTCTTTTTAACAAAAAATTGTATAAATCCGCTTTTGATTTTTACAATAGTTTTATTGGGTACGCGTTATTTTGCGTTATCGCTAACAAATTAAAGTGCGTTTTATAGATGTCGTATATAATCCATATAGTTATATATCCATAATATAATCCATAATTTAATTTTTGTAAATAATCGTTTTCTATGCAGAACTAAATATATGAATCAAATGGATTCTTTTTTATGAAAATTTCTTTATCATTATAATAAATTTATAAAAATAACATTTAAAAAAATCAACTTTAAGAGAAAAGTCAATGACGCTTGTTTTATTCTGTACGATTTCAAGTTTACCTAGCATTTTTTAGCGTTCTTAAGCATCTGGAATTATTTTCAGGTTGAAATGACCGGACTGACTGGCTCAATAAAGTTTGATAATCAAGGCTTCCGTTCTGATTTCATTTTAGATATTATCGAGTTAAATACAAAAGATGGATTACAAAAAATTGGGCGCTGGAATAGCACACGAGGAATAAATTTTACTAGAAGTTACGGTGAAATATATACTCAAATAGTTGACAATTTGCACAATAAAACTTTTATTGTAACTACAATTTTGGTAAGTTGTACAAGAATCTGTTAATATTTTAATTATTTAATATATGCAATATGCTAGTAGTTAATTAAATATTGTTACTTTCTAATTCTTTGAGAATTTCCATTTTTAATTTAATATTTAATTTTCAATTTTGGAATCATGTTTTTTAATTTGAAGTAAAGATTTTAAGTGACTAACTTATATGAGATTTTGTAGATGTATATCAGAGATCACTCTAATATATACATCTTTTTGCTTCCTTTTTAACAAAGTTTTTTAATCGTATTTTTTTAAGTTTGAAAAGAATAGTACATTGTCTAACTAGGGGCAAAATGGGCTTTTCCAAGCAAGGGTGCTTATGGCGACTTTTACTTGTGTTCGAAAAATTATTCGAGTTTAGAAAAGCACATTTGTCACTTGTTGTATGCCGTATTTTGTATAAAAAGTGTATATTTTGTATAAGAAAGATCATTTTTTGTTGCCTATGAAATGTTTTTGACAATTTAAAGTGTTAGTGAGAAAATGAAGCAAAAAATAAAAAAAAAAGTGAAGCGAAAATAGCCATTTCACTAATAAGGGGTGAAAATGACAATTTTCAGTCCTCTATCTTCATTTTTTAGTTTTCTAAAGTGGAGAAAAATAGTCATTTACTTCCTTAGGGGCAAAAACGACTATTTTTGCTCCACTTTATAGGCTTTGAAAATGATCTTTTTTATGCATATGTTATAAAAACATGTTTGAAATATGTTTTGATGTATATGTAGGGCGTGATATTTTCGCTCACTTGGCAGTATGTGTCTTTTTTCTTCGAGGAGGTTTCGTCACGGGTTGAGGATAATAGTATATTACATAACTAGGAGTGAGTTGGCTTTTTCAAGCGAACACATGTAGGAGTCAAGTTTAATTGAGCACGAGTGGGAATCGAGGGCGCCGCAAGCGCCGGAAACGGATACGAGTGTGCAATCATCATCCGAATCTAAAAATGCCAAATCGCTTCTTGTTGTGTACTGTGCTTTTTATAATCAGTGCAAATCTACTCCTAACATTACCAAACGCGTAAAAATAGCTACGCCGAAATTCAAAGGCCTAGCAAGCGAAAGACCCATGAAGTTCCTATCAGAACTAGACAATTATATAAAGTTGGTCAAACCGGAAGACCACGAGTTGAAATACGTAATATCTCAAGCCTTGGAGAGCGACGCGCATAACTGGTGGTATCTGCTTCAAGCAGAGGTGGATAGTTTCGAGACATTTTTAACGCGCTTCCGGGAACGCTACTGGAATGATCAAATTCAAAGAACGTATGGTCGTAAAGTAGAATTTGGAGAGTACAGCCTTGGGCCTCGAAGCCATGTCAGCTATGCCACTTATATGTTCGGTCTAGCCTGCGAGCTAGAACTAAATCTAGAAGAGCACGAGCTTGTGAAAAAGATCGCGGAGCACTTTGACCGAGACATACGGCGCACGGTAACTGGGAAAGAGATAAAATCGGTCAACAAATTTCTCGAGATATTTGCCGACTCGATGACACACATCGAGATCGAGCCAACGCGCAAAATAATTAGAACGCGCAAAACAAACAAAATAACCAGAATCATAAAACCACCTACCCACCCGCGGGTAATAACGAGTCAAAAAACAGTCAGCCTAATAAGCCAACAGGCAACAACCCCGTTCAGAAAAAGACATGGACTGGACATGGCGTGAACATTACGCAGACAGCAGTCGACACATCCAACAAGGGATCAGGATCACAAAACAAGGGTGGTAGCAAAAAACAAGGAAATAATAAACCCTCTTAAAAAGATGCCTATGACATCGACGTCTTGGATTGTTTTCAAGACACAAATAAACAAAATTCGGGAAACATGCAGTAGCTGCGTCCAATGCGGATGCACTTCCTTCTCTAGGGAAGAACGATGCAGCTGCTCAAATCGCGTCCATCATGGAAAACCCGCGCAACGAACTATTGCACGACATAAACCCGGACGGTCGCGAAGTGGAAGTTGACGCACTCGTAGGCACAGGAAGCGAGGTAACGGCCATCTCCGAAGAATTTTATCATCAAAATCACGAAGCTGTTAAGCTTTGTCCAACATTATCTATCTGCGGTAAAGTCATAAAAGGCGCTACGGGTAGCAAATCGGCTCGGCTTAAAATACAATTGCGTTTAAATACGAAATTCGAAAAACTGTCTGACAAAATCATATTCTTAGTCATACCAAAGCTAGTCAAGCTTTGTATAATCGGGTTCGACACAATCAAATCATTAAAAATGTTAATTGACACGGTACACGAACAAATTCTCTTTTCGGTAAAAAACGACGACGGGGTAATAACGTACGTAGACAAAAAAATGCCGTAACGAATTCACGTCGCTAACAATTCAAGACGCCGTTGGATACACCGAAAAAGGGTACCACACGGATCTCAATAATCTTTACGAAGATTATGAAAATAATTATGAAAACCCATACGAACTCACAATCGAGGAGATCGACGGGAACGTAAATTCTTGTGAAAACCTCAACGAGGCACAAATAAATATATTAAAAAATCTAATTATCAAAAAAAAGAAGTATTTGAAAAGAAACCCGGACTTTTAACTACATATGAGCACGATTATTACAGACAACAGACCTTGGTTTTGCCGACCACACCCAATACCCATCGCTGACAGACAAGACGCACTAGATGAGTTTGACAGGATGTGAAAGTTAAACATAATAAGACGCTCAAATAGCGTATATATAAACCCGATACAGATCGTAAGGAAACGAGACGGATCGGTAAGGCCGTGCCTAAACGCACAAAAATTAAACATGGTTCTCCAAAATAATTACGAGGGAATTACGATTCCCGGTATCGACGAGGTACTACAACGATGCGCTGATAGGCCAATAACAAGCGAAACAGATTTCACGGCTAGTTACTGGCAAATCAGACTAGAAGAAAATTCTCGAAAATACACCGCGTTCAAAGTCGATAGTTACGTCTACGAATTTAACGTTGTACACCGTTCGGTATTAAAACAAGTGGGTCCGCGTTAATTCGAAGGCTGGCGGAAGCCACGTGGGATTTCAATGAATTTCTAGTACTATTTGTAGATGATCTAATGATCAAATCGCGTACGTTCGAAGAACACATCAAACATCTCAATAAATTATATAAAAGGCTAATCGAACACAATTTACGATTAAATTTCAAAAAATCTAAATTTTTCTGTGAAGAGATTTTCTTGGGCATTATATTTCTGCAAAAGGAATAGACCGGATCCGGAGAAAATACGTACAATTCGTAATTTCAAAAGACCGAAAAATTTAAAACAGCTACAAAGCTTCATTGGATTCATAAATTTCTATTCAAAATTTACAAAACACTTTGCTGAAGGTCTAATAGCATTATTAAATCTAATGAGAAAAAATGTGCTATTTCATTGGACAACTGAACATCAAGAAGCGTTCGAAAAAATAAAAACGCTTTTTGATGATAACATAATTTTAAAATATTCTGATCCAAAAAAGCCGTACATACTGACGACAGATGCTACGACATTTCCTAAGAACTTGCAAGTTGAAGCCTGTACTGTAAGGCACTTTCGCGCCGTTGCGAGAGTCCGCGCGGAGCGGCACGGGCGCGAGCGCTCGAGTTCCCCCTCTCCGCGACGGCTTCGGCGCTGCTTCGCGCGCGCGGTTAAAAGGAGCGGCAGCTCGCGCGGAGCGACACTCGCTCTCCGGCGACCGAACGGTCTGGACGGCAGCAGCCCCGGACACACTCCCAGAGTCTGAAAGGCCGATAAGCCCCGGACTCACTTTGTGTGTTAACGGGTCTGGAAGGCCGATAGGCCCCGGACTCACCTCGTGCGCTAACGAGTCTGAAAGGCCGATAGGCCCCGGACTCACCTCGTGCGCTAACGAGTCTGGAAGGCTTTAGCCCCGGACTTCGTTACCAAGAGGCGCATCTGGCGGCTTATAGCCCCGGATACGAACCCAACAACCACTAGCTCGCCAACTTACGACGCGTTTAGGCCCTACAAATTTCAATAAAGAAAAAAAAACTTTGAAAACTTTGAAAACGACGAAAAACAGTCATGCCTGCCAGAACACGGAAGCCCCAACATCGCTCGGAGGTGCAGCGCTTTAAGCGGAATCATCGTAGGACAAGGCAGCAACGTAGACGGGCGCGTGCGTGATCGCACACTCGTCTTCGTGCCCGTAACATCGCACGACGCAACCCACGAAGACTTGCCTACCGTACAAGTCCGCAGCAAGGTCGTGGTGGTAGATCCTGTCAAGGCCTCACCTTCGGTCGAGCTACCACCCGAAATTATTGGTTTTGAGGAGCCAAGGCCAACATCTCCGCTACCGACGCCTGAGGAAGTCTTTAAGACGATCCCGGACGTCGAAACGGGGTGCATAACCTTGTGCGCTTCCCCCGACGAGGACGAATCTGAGGAACCAGAGCCGATAGGGATAATGCGTACGCAAACCCGGCCCAATATCATCGTGCCTCCCACTCGAGCACCTTTAGCGGAGACACCTCGAATTGCTCGTTTTAAAAAGCCGCGATCGAACAACACGCCGCAGAGGGACCCGCGTATCATCAACCAGGCCAAGAGGAGGGTGCTCCTTGTTTCCCCGGACACTAAGCTAAAAATCATCCAGGCGCACGAGCTGCCTGCGCCCCCAATAAAGAGAAAGCGCTAAAACTACCCTTCGATTAAAACAATCAGCCCTTTTCAGGGCTACCAACAAATAACGTAGAAAAACTTCTCGTTTTTTCCTCCTACCGATCGTCTAACTCGTATCAAAGTTCAATAACCAACGACTACAAAGATGGAACCTCGCGATCCAAGACTTTAATTTAAATCCAATACACATTCCAGGAAAACAAAACGCAGTAGCGGACTACCTTAACCACATGGACGAAAGCGAAGAAAGTAAGGCAGAAAGCCAATCTGAAATCATAATTTCCGCTATCTTCCAGCAAAAACCAAGCCGCGAACTCATAATATCTGTAAAAACATAGAAAAGAGCCAGAGGCGGGATCCTCAAACGCGTACACTAATCGACGAGCTTGTAGAAAACAACGAAAAAACTTGTAAGCGTTACGAACTTATAGATCATGTGTAATATAAAAAAGCAAAAGAGCGATCAAAAATTGTAATACCGACTAGCGTATTAAGAGACTTTATAAACGAGGTACACAAAAAATACGGCCACATAGGGGGGCAAAAATTAAATAAAATGCTATGCGAGCATTTCTACGCATCAGGCTTACGCAGAAAGATAGCGAAAATTCTAAAAACATGTGACAGTTGCCAACGAACTAAACACTTAACTAAAAAATATACGGAAATGTCACAACCTATCCTTACACGAAAGCCCGGTGAATTACTGTCAATAGACTTTTACATATAAAATACTTATTAACAAGCATAGATGTCTTCAGTAAATACGTTGTGTCTTACCCTCTACGACGAGCAACAGCTCACGCGGTAATTAAAAAACTGACAGAGGATTATATACCGACGTACGAAGTAATTTGTAAACGCGTTAAAAAACGAAAACATTAAACTTTTATATTGTTACGGGAGAATTTGGATAATTCTCCCTCAAAAATATTATTTATTTATTCTAACGAGTTTGGTGGGGACGGACAACTATAGTTATCGAGCAAATGCATAAATGGTCAAGTTATACGATTTGCTCCCACGATCGACTCTTTTATTCTCTCCTTTTATTATGTTATTTACGTCATCCTGTTTATAATTTACTTTAATTTCTTACCTTATTGCTTCTTCTTAATATCCTGGTTCAAGGAATCCGATTTCTGCTAATGATTTATTTAATAATTTCAGGGAATTGGACAGAATGAATTATTCCAGTATGTTGAAACCAAATTTGTTTGTATTTACTTGTTCAGTGTTAATAATTGATTACAATTAAATGGCCCAAAATTTCTTTCTACTGATTCTAAATTATAAGTCCCTTTCTCTCTAAATAATCTGTTCTACAAAAATGTAAGCTCTAAAAGAAATCTTTCTAATGGTCCGCCGGCTTCGTTGCCTGATCACGGAGTGAGAGAGCAGCGTGGTTCGAGAGCGCTCGGAAGAGGTTCCGAACCTCCCACGCTGTCGCCAGCTTACTTCCCCTTAGCCGCGTTACAGTGTCGACGCTTGTTGCACTCATTAGACCTTACGAGACCTGGCAACTAGCTGCGCGCCGAAACTGCAACGTAGCTCCGCACGTGCGCCTATAGCCGTTGGCGGGGAAGTTGTTTAGGTTAGCGAGATTCTTAGCCACTTGATACTTGTGTGGCCTTGAGTCTCGCTGTACCTTTTTACGTATGGAACTTTCTCGATCTTACTTTTGAAATTATTATTTCAAATGCGAGATCGGGAAAATTGTCACGTAACATATATTCATCGATCCGATACCCGCAAAGTAATATTGTGGAAAGGGTACATAGGGAATTAGGATGATTTTTTCGCACATTTGTAAACGACAAACATAAAGGTTGGTCGCGATACGTAAAAATAATACAAAATATTATAAACGAAACGCACCACGAAACAACAAACTACACACCAATTACATTTCGGCCGAAAACCCATGCGAGTATGGGAAAAATATCTATATATATACCACCTGAAAAAGATGAAATCACAAACGAAAAACGGATATCACTTGCATGCGTGCAAGCACATAGAATAGCTATCAAACGCGCGGCGAAAAAGAACGTTCACGCAGAGCATTTCGAGTTAGATATAGGAAATAAAGTAATGATTAAAGCGTTAAACGTATCCGACGCAGAAAACGGTAAAATAGCCAAATTTTTTTGACATTTATCAAGGACCATACGAGGTCCAGAAAAAAGTCGGAATAGACACATATTTACTTATAGATATAAATACCAAAAAAGAGCGAGGAAAGTTACATATAAATAATCTTAAGCCATACTTCGAAGATTGAATACACAATTCATAAAAAAGAAAAAAAAAATTAACAAACAAAAATGTATTTTAAAATATATATAGAACAGTGAATTGTGAATTCAAATACATTTATTAAAAACTCAAAAAATTAAAGAAATACGAAAATTCGAGAAAGAGAGAGAGAGAGAGAGCGAATGACACGGCATGCGCGACAAAATTCCATACACAGCTCGCGACCTACGCGATCTAACGAAAACAAAAACAGCGGCCGCAGCTAGCCGCCGAATTCAAAAAAAAACAAAGCGCCTAAAACAGAGCAGCAGCGAGCTCATTAGGAGCTAATCAGTCAAGATGGACAAAACGCCAGCGAGCAGTGAGCCCCAGGTGCCGAAGCCGAAGAAGAGAGATTCATCGACCCAAACGGAGCCGATGAAGATCTGCGATCAGGGGACGCAGGTGACCGAGGCGATTTTGGCTGAGGGCATAGCAGAGTGCTGGTAAGATACCGTGAAAAATACTCTTCTCTCTCTCTCTCTCTACGCGCGCGAAAAATAATATTTAAACGGGGAACCGTTCTCTTTTAAGGACAAAAAAAAAATACAAAATACCGTGCCTCCGCACGTGCATTGCCCGAGGCAGCAACTTTATGCCCGGCAGCAAACGGTTTGCGAAGGGTTGGTTTTACCAGACCCCGCCTGGCTGGGGGACGCGGGATCAGAAAACCGGGACTGAGGCCACACCACCAGTTCCAGCCACAACGAAAAGGGTGCTGATCCCGGGTCGGTACACCCCAGCCAGACCAAGCCCAGCCAAACCCGCTGCCGCAGCAAACAAGGCACCACGCATCGTCATCGTGGTACATCTGCCTCCGCTGGACAAAATCGGCAGAGCGAATCTGGGGCTTCTTCGATCAGGCGGCACTCAAACGCCGCCTGATCGGCCACCACGAGCCATACGAGCCCCAGGCTCGTAATGAAGACTGACGCGAGGAAGGCAGGCGCCTACATATACTATGTTCTCTGTCACTGTCGTCTTGCCCGCATTTCCTTGTAAATAAAAAAATTTTTTTCTCTCAACAGTGCCGTCTCAAAAAGAAGAATTTCTTATTGGGGGGGGGGGGGCACTGTGACGGCAGGCCCAGCCCGGGGATAAGAGGACAGCAACGGATAACTTGCCTGGCGTAGGCAAGTTACCAACCGAATAGCGCTAGTAGCCAAATGTAAATAGTCTACCTATGCGCGGGTAGATGGCGTACGCGCATGTAACACAGGAGAGAGGGAGCAACTGGGGTATATAAGGAGCCCCGGAGCCAGCAGCGAGCATTAATGATATGGCTCTCAATTGAGTAACGTGCGAATGGTAGTACTCGCTGCTTGCTCCGGTCTCCACCATACCTAGTAGTCCATGAGCCCCAGGCTCTCGAAGAGTATCTGTGCAGTCCACTCCATCTCCTGTAGGCTGAGATCCAGCATCGCTCACAGATATTTATTAAAATAATAAATGAATAACTCTTTGCAAAATATAAATAATTTTGATCCTTTATTAGAACGTCCTCTCCCATCCCCCCATCAGTTGTGTCTTCGGTGCAGGATGGTAGTACCCTGTTCTTAGGGTCACGAATTCCTCGCGTTCGCGCTCTAACCCTTCGCGGACCGTTTCAGTGACCCCCGAAACCCTTGAGTAACGAGTTTCGACTTATTATGTTACAAATTCTCCTGAAACTCTTGAAGACGACTTTGATACTGTCCACCCTTAGCACCAGGTACCTCGGAGGCCGTTGCTGTCGCAATATTCGTGTTCAATGAACCCAGAAACCCCCTAGTAACGAGTTTCGACTAATTATAACTACTACGACTACTAAGATAACTCTCAAGTTCTTCTCGCTCCTGCTGATATCGTGAGCACTCGCAAAAGACGTGCTTAACATTCTCTGTTGCATCCGGACATATTGGGCAGTTTGGACGGTCGTCTAGTTTGAACCGATGCAGGTGCGCCTGGAAACATCCATGCCTGGTCAATAACTGCGTGAGGTAGTAGTTAACTTCTCCATGTCTTCTTCCAATCCAGTCTTCTATCCTTGGTATACCATCGCCCCTTGCTACTAGCGTCCCATCTTGTTTGCCATCTAGCCATCGTCTTCTTTCTTGCAGCATCCCAGATCTCTTTCTGGCATTTGTCATTCAATCGTCTCCTGCCTTTGAAAACGGCCTTTCTTTCCAACGCTAAAAGGTCAATAGGTGGCATGCCTGCTATAATGCAGACAGCATCGTCCGATACTGTACGGTAAGCGGATGCCACTCTAAGTGCACATCGCCTATACACGGTAGTCAACTTTCATGCATATGATTTCACCCGCATCGCATCTGCCCATACTGGGACTCCGTATAGCATAACCGATGTGGTTACACTAGCTAAGAGTAACCTACGCTTCTGTGTTGGCCCTCCTACATTTGGCATCAATCTCTTGCTGCTTTATCACTGACTACTTCCAGATGCTGTTTAAAATTTAGTCTTGCATCGATGGTGATGCCCAAGTATCCAATAGTTGGTTGAGAAACGATCTGATATCTATTCACCGTCAGTGTGATTTCCTCCATCTTCTTCCTACTGGAAATGAGAATTACTTCCGTTTTTTGACTAGCTAATTCCAGACCCGTCTTTGTTAGCCATCCGTGTATTATACGGGTTGACTCTTCAGCTATGTCTGTCACCTCTTCTTTATGTTTCGCTACTACCACTACTGCTATGTCGTCAGCAAATCCCACGATTGTTGATCCTTCAGGTAATTGTAGCTTTAGTACCTTGTCGTACATAATATTCCAAGTCGGTAAGCTAAGTATTGACCCTTGGGGGACGCCTCCTGTAACATTATAGGTCTTGGTACCGTCCTCAGTGTCATATAATAAGATTCTGTCCTTCAAGTAGTCGGACATCATCCTTCTTATATATAAGGGCACATTCTGCTTCCAGAGTGCCTCGTATATTTCACTCCATCTGGCCGAATTGAATGCATTTTTGACATCCAATGTAACTATAGCGCAATACTTCTTTTTTCCTCTCTTCCATCTTTTTCCCTCTATCACTGTTTGTGCAGTGTCAATCACTAGACTAACTGTGTCCAGGGTTAAACGCTTCTTTCTGAAGCCATATTGATGTTTCGCTAATCCACCTTCTTCTTCTATAAAATGATCTATTTTGTCGCAGATAACGCGTTCTAGGATCTTGCCTAGGGTATCTAGCATGCAGAGCGGTCTGTATGATGAGGACTCCCGGGGTGGTTTCTTTCCATTTGGCAAAAGCACTATTCGCTGTTTCATTTTGTATGTAGGCAATGTTTTCTCTTCTAGACATGCATTGTTCAAGTCATTGTTTCCTACCCTTCTGCAGGCAGCTAACAATTCCTCAATCATAATCGAAGGGATAGCCTCTTCATTCACACCTCTTTTGATTACACTTGGCTCTTCCAGTTGCCTGGGAAACAGTGTGGTCACTACCCGGTGCAATAGTTCCGGGCACTTTGGTGAAGGCACGCAGCATTCTTTAATCTTCTTCATTACTATTTTATACGATCGACCCCAAGGGTCATGTTCGACCTCGTCCTGTTATTCCTTACGGCACAGTCATTTGTTTTCGCGGATTTCCATCTCAAGACTCGTTTTAGCATCCTTCATTTCTCGTCCGCGAACATCTCTTGCCTATACAAGTTTTATAGTATATCTTCCTCGCCTGTTGTTCTTGTCTTCTGCGCTCGCAATCTCCTTCTCCCACCAGTATACTGGAGGTCGTCTACTGTATGCCACTCTTCATAATGTACTATTAAGTGATTCACAGCATACATTTTTTACCTATTTTTTAAACAAATTTCGCATCGACAGTGACAAATTGACGTAGAAAACTATAAAATTTTAATACATAATAAAATGACATAATGAAATCACGTTAATAATCTCGCCAGTGATAAATAACTATATGCATAGATAACTATATTGATAATATAAACATTTCACGTTCCTTACAAAATAATACTGAAACATAATATTTTTCTATTTGTTTACTAAAATTTCAACGTCTTTATTTTCACAAACCAGTGATTAAATAATCAATTTAACTTTGCGGAAAAAATTCAGAAAAATTAAAATTCGAAAAAATTAAAGCACGAAAGGCAAAAATTGTAAAACTGAAATTATGAAATCAAACAATTTCTAAAACGAAAGTGTTGAATTGAAATATTAGGAAGTATAAAATAACAAGAGTTTAGAGTATTATTGTTTTGAGGTTAGAATTCAAAATTTATTTTTTTAACTGTCATAGATTTTTCATATTTTCAGTTTCAAAATTTTACCGTTTATCATGAATCAATGCGTCATTTTCGTGTTTCAAATCTTTATTATTTAAAATTGTTACTTCTTACCCTGTTAGGAATTGACATTAGGAAAAAAAGACTTAACAAAACTCAAATTTTATCAGTATTGCAATATATATTTTAACCAAGCGACGTTAGGAATGAGGTGAGTTGTGTTAGTTATATATTAACAATTTTTAAATAAATATAATTTTTTACATCAGTCTCCTAATGAGAGCGGCATTGTCCATTGAAATGTTGAGAAAAGAAGAGGACATGTTATGGAAAAAGTTTTTTCTTCTTTCCGCTACCTGCCTCGGGAAGACCGAAAACTTGAAAGCGACTGATGTCTTAACACATTTGATACGTAATATTAACGATATACTTATAAATAAAAGTGTAATACAAGAAACATCGACAGAAGAAGAAGGATGTCAACAACATAACATAAATATCGCTAAAAGCAAAACGCTTTGGTTTTCACATAAGGTACTTGCCAATATTTAAAAGTTCGCTGATAAACACACATACATTTACACACATACACATACATACACACACGCACACAAAGTATGCAGATATTCGAATATTATCGATAAATTCATTAAACTGTAATATGGTAAGACTTGACGATAAGAGTAGACATCGTCTATATTTCCTGTTCTGATTACCAGTTGTGTTACCAGATAGTATTTTCAATATACTGACCATGCTTTTTTAATAATGTTAAATTTTCATGACAATTGATTTATGTATAAAAGATTTTAGAGATTGTAATGATAATAACATATAAAATTTATAAGTTGATGATACGATGCGACGTTGCAAACGTCGCAGCTGCGTCGATACGAGGAATCTCGGTCGATGTGGCCAAGCCCTGAATGCGCGGAAGAAACGAGCGAGTCGGCAAGAAGCGCGGGCCTGACGGGCGCGAGGAGAGAGTGAGTGCGAAAACGAACGGGAAATCCGCGAGTTCGCTCCCGACTGTCGACAGAGCACGTCGACGTTTGCGAGAGACCGTGTGTTCTCCTTTGCTCGTCGACCCGAGGTCGACAATTTGAAGTGTTCAGGAGAGTCTTCCGTATTCGCGAGAGTGCGCGAGTGAGTTTCAGGTGCAGCACGTTGGCACTAGGAAGTGCCAACACCAGGACGAGCCAGCGACCATCTCGATCTACGAGGAAGGAAGCGAGCCCGCCCTCCGTGTGTGTGAGAGAGAACGCGAGAGACGAGAATGTCAGTGTGCAGTGCGGGCACACACTAAGACTTCTTCTGCGCAAGGCGTCTAGCCAGCGCACGCAAATGAGAGAGAGAGAGAGAGAGAGAGAGAGAGAGAGAGAGAGAGAGAGAGAGAGAAAGAGAAAGAGAGAGAGAGAGAGAGAGAGAGAGAGAGAGAGAAAGAGAGAGAGAGAGAGAGAGAGAGAGAGAGAGAGAGAAAGAGAGAGAGAGAGAGAGAGAGAGAGAGTAGTTCGAAGAGAGAGAGAGAGAGAGAGAGAGAGTAGTTCGAAGAGAGAGAGAGAGAGAGAGAGAGAGAGAGAGAGTAGTTCGAAGAGACGCGTGTGTGTGAGAGAAAGATAGAGACAAAGCGCGAGCGAAAACCCTAGCTGCAGGTCGGGCTTGCCACAAGCTAGAGGCATAGCCCGCACGCATCAGAAAGAGAGAGCCTTCAATTAAGTACTTCAATAGAATTATTAGATAAGTTATTTATTATAAATTAAAAACAAGAATTATTGTTTAAAACTTTTTTTTAAGCATTAACATTGTGAAATTTATTTTATTGTTGCAGGTTCTTCAATGTTTATGATGTTAATAGCAGATTAATTTTTTGACTAATAAAGTATATTATTTTTAATTTATTGAAATTATTTATCTTGTATATAAATACTTTCGTTGCATTTTATTGCAAAGTATAATGTCATTGATATTTTATTATAATGAAAAATTGCGTACAAATTTGTTCACGGTTAAATTATGATTAAATATTGTTCTTATTTTAATTTTTATTATTATTATTAATTTTTCAATGCAATAATGATTGTTATTTATGATTGTTATAATCTGCTATATATAATTCATTTACAATTAAAACAATCTATACAATGCATAAATTATAATTTAGTAAAAGTACCTTGTTTAATATTTGTTTGAAAGGTCGATTCTGTGATGCAGTAATCATGTATCATTGAGTTAATCATTTATATTTGTATTTTTGATGATTATGAGCATAATGTTACGTTCAATGCAAGCAAGATTGAAGTTTTATCATTTTAGACTTTGTGTTTCTATGCGAGAATTATATATGCATGTTATTCATAACTATAAATATATAAGTATTAAGTGGACGCAAGAGTATAATAAAAAGTTGACCAATTTAAGATTTTACCATTCCATGCGTGAGGACGTCGTTGCTAGTTCGGCGGTACTCGGGAAGCGCGCGCGGAATCAGCGCGCGAGACAAATAGGCAAAAGCGCTAGTACAGTCTAGACGTGCGACCTTTTACCGGTATACCACCCGCGATTATCCATATCGACGAGACGTGAGAGAGTATCGACGACCAGAGACCATCCGCTGGAGGAGCACACCCGAGCCACCATCACCTTGAGCATCCGGGGTATCCCAGTACGTCACTGTTTCAGCCGAGAGGGACGCCTCCTGGCCACCCAGGACTTTTCCCCGTCGACAGCCGACGAATACGCGGCGACCGAGAAACCAACGCGCGCGTCGAACTGTAAGTCCGTAACATTAGCTACTGCGCGATTTATATACTACCGAATCGGCTGCGGACGCCGAGGCCGAGTGACACGCGTTACATTGTATTAACATCTTGAGTGAATATAGACATCTTACTTTGAACACGAACGCATGTCTGTTTCTTCCGTAAACCTATTGTGTCCTTCTGACGAACCCGGTAGAGTAAAGCCGGTTATATCGCGGCGCGGCTACAGAGCGCGCGCCTGGCCGGAGACTCTATACGCGAAGAAAGCGCGGCGAGCTTCGCACGCCACGCAGTTGTACACCGAGGCAACCCGGCTACATAGTACGGAGTCGGCATTGCACCGACGGCTAAAGTCCATCGCCGACTTCAGCATCATCGGGGGATAGTCGTGCGGAGATAAAAGAGTGAGTAATCCCCCTCGGTGACGCGACGGCATCTTCGCGGCTGTCGCGCTGAAGCCCAGTTGCCCCGTGACACCATGTATATATATTTAATATTTACATATTACTTAAAATCTTGAATTAGTCAACTTTTATGTAGTAATGAAAGCAATATAGGTGACTTGCAGCTGTCAGCCACAGCAGCGTAGCACAAATTTTGTGGACGACATGAGAAAGTAGTGGTCGACAAAGACAAGCCTTAACCGTACACAGGCTACAAGATTCACGAAGACAGAAGAAAGGGAAGGTTTAGTCAGAAAAGAGGTAAAAGAAAGTAAGAGGAAAAACATGGAAGAGTGAGCCTTCAAAAAAATAAATATATAAACTATGAGCAAGAATTTGGTTCATGTAAGAGTAATGTTTACAAAGTTCATTTTTAAGGTTAATACAAAAAGTGTGAAAAAGTTTATTATTTCAAAAATTTAGTCTAGGCGTAGTGTAGAATATAGTATATTCAATATATATAGTGAGTTTAAGTGAAAAAAGTTTGTTTGAGCAAGTATGATCTGTAATATAAGGTCACGTTGTATTAACATTAGTAAAAGTATGCGTAAATGTACATGGTGACGAGTACAATAATATACATTTACAGTGCAAGTGTTTAATATAGCAAGAGTAAAAACAATTTATATTTTCTTCAGATCTAAGGTTATGCAGAGGGTATAAAATATTTAATATACATGCTCAGTGATGGCTTAGAATATAGTATACGGAACATATATAGTCATTGTACAAGTATTACATGGAAACAAGTATGAAACGTTCTTTTTTTCAAGAATTTAAACTTGGTGTAGTGAAGAAATGTTAGTTTCTACCTTTATTGGTCTATAAAAGTATGTCTAAAGATTCATATACATGATGATCATGTAGAATATAGTATATTTAATATATATATATATATATATATATATATATATATATATATATATATATATATATACTCACGTGTGTGTGTGTGTGTGCGCTAGTAGGGCTTCGCCCCACTGCTTGCTTCGCTCGCCAACCCCCATTTTAGTTTCTGTGTGATTTTTTGGTAAATATATTTTATCACGAATATGCTTTTTTCCAATTATTGTAATACCATTATTGATAGTCATGGAACTCCAAGTACTTTGAAATTAGATAATAGCAATACTCCAAAACATAGTCAATTTTATATATATGATGATCAGGAAGCTGTTGAACAAAGATTAAATTAAAAAATTGGTTAAATCGCACATCGAAACTTTAACTAATGTTTTAGAAAAAAATCCCCATAGCAAAATATTATGAACATTTGCACCAAATTTTAAATATTTAAATACTCCCGAATAAAAAAATGATTTTTAGACAAAAAGACGGAAAAGAGAAACATGAGTATAACAAACCAGTGACCGCTGAGTGTGGTGCAATTATTGCTTTAGATTCAAGTTCGCCAGAAAATTACAATCTTTGTATATACCCTAAAGAAGTACCAGAAAATAATCCACAAAATACATATTTGAAAAAATTATCGCAATTCGTAGATCCAATGATTTTTCTAATAATGTTTCCGCTAGTTAATTTGGGATGAAGTACTAATTACGTTAAAAATCATTATGCACGTGTTAAAGAAAATCTTACACTTTTGCAATATTATTCATATAGACTTGCCTATAGACAGAATGAAAACATTTTTTGTCCTTTATTGTATGCAGGACAATGTTGTAACAATTTTTCATATACAGTTATGCAATAATTGAAAATAAACACTTAAACTTTTTAAGAAATAACCACAAACAATCAGGTATCAATAGTGCTTCAAATATTTCTAATAATTTTGAAAAAAAAAGAAAAAATTTGAAGTAGCTATATACTACCATTAACATACATTAGAGGTCCTAAATATATGCAGCAACATTATCAGGATACAATAGCTATGATGAGAAAATGTGGAAGACCAGATTTATTCATAATCGTAACGTGCAATCCACAACATAAAGAATTAAAATTAATTTTATTTATTAATTTATATTTATTATTATATTAACGGGCATAAATGCCTTTACAAAAAAATACAAATGCTGGTTCATTTACATGTATAAAAGATAACGAACAATATTATGACAGAGTTTACTAACTAAATTCCGACATGAATGATTTGAGGTTACATTTAAATTCTGATAACTGCTTAATGACAGTGATACGTTGCGGGAGAGAATTTCATGCGAGCTTTAATCTATGTAATTATATGATAAGTCTCTAATAGAGAAAAAGTCAGAGATCGACGAACAAATTATAAATTTACGCATAAGTTCAAACGTGAGCAGACCGTCGTGGTAACGATGAAATTTTGAGAAAATTTCCAAAAAGAACAACTCCAAATTATATACTGAATATCACTGCTCTACAGACTATTCTACATAAAATTACAATCAATTATGAATGATATAACGGAACAAAAAATTTTTGGTAAAGTATTAGCTTATGTTCATACAATTGAATGTCAAAAACGAGATTTACTACATGCACATATTTTAATAACATTACATCCTGACAACAAATTAATAACCTCAGAACAAATTGATGAATTTATATCCGCTAAAATAATTTCAAATAATGAAAAACTTAAAAAATTGATTATTAAACATATGCTCCATGGATCTCATTCAAGCATCAATGCAATAAACGATTTCCAAAACCTTTTGCTAATGTAACAATAATAAAACAAGATAATTATCCTTAATATAAAAGAACAGACAATAGTTCTGAAATAGTATATTGTGTACCAAGGGCGTAAAGTGCGCTTTTTTATGCTGAGTGTGGAGTTTGCAGCACGAGTCAAGGCGAGTTAGCCCGAGTCGAAGACGAGGGCGTTTTTGAGCCGCGGACGAGTGCAACCACCCGAGGCCAAAAAGCTCGATTAGCCCTTGGTGCATACCATATTTTTGTAACGCATGTACTGATTTTCGCGTTTCAAACTGCACTTGTTGAATTTCACGCGAGTTTGGAAGATTTGCCAAAGAATTGAGTAGCGGGCAAAAGTACTTTGGCGCCCACTGCTGCATTTTTTCGCTCGCTGCTGCATGTTTTCACCCTCCGGTCGGAAAATAATTACTTTTGTCCCTAATTTTAGGTCAAAAAAACGCGAAAATCGTGCATGTGTTACAAAAATCATATTTATAGAACTAAAAATAAGGGAAAAATTCCAGTTAATAATTCAATGATTGTACCATATAATAAATTTTTGTACATGAAATGCCACATAAATATTGAATTTTGTGCATCTATTCAGAGTATAAAATATAACTATAAGTATATTCACAAAGATAGTGACAGGGCAATTGTCAAAATTCAAAAATGTCACAATGATGATTGTAATCAAGAAAAACTTGACATTGCAATTTATGTCGATGGTAGATATCTTAGTCGAATAGAAGCAGTTTGACGATTTCAAAAATTTCTGATTCGTTTTAGAACTCATAAAGTTGAAAATATGTTAGCAAACACCATTAACAGCTTGGTTTGAATTAAATAAAATTGATGATTTTGCACAATCTTTAAAGTACGTAAATATTCCAGAACATTATATATTTAATAAGACAAAAAAAATATGGCAAAAGAGAAAAAATGTAAAGAAAAATATTACAATTGATAGATTAAATGTAGATTCACCTAAAGATCACTGAAGACATAAATTACAGTACATATAAAGACACTGCTATTGCGATTGGTTTATTAGAATATGATTCTCAAATTATGGATATTTTCGAAGAAGTAAGCACTGTTATGTTACCAAATCAGTTAAGACAGTTTTTTGCATGGTTTTTACTTTCTGAAAATATTCAAGCTGATGATAATGGAATAAATACAAAAATAGTTTTACAGAAGGTTTTACGCGCAAACAAAGATTTTCACCTTGAAGTTATAAGTGAGATTGATTCTTCTTGAAGAAAGTAATCATTTTTGTCAGTGTGCTAATTTTTAACACTTGACATTGTTAAAACTGATTTCACTACATTCATTCTGATCTTCTTCATAACTGATACGAACTGAACGAATGCTTGCACATCTAGCGTAAGTCTGCCTGCGTGTTGCGCTGCTTGCAGACACCGCGTAGGTGGGGCTGCTGGTGTGTGAGTGAACTCTGCAATGAATTAATTAAGTTATTAATTCAATAAAACGATCTACAGTTGGAAACTTGTATGCAGGATAAAGAAAAGACAACTCCAACAGTTA
The DNA here is from genome assembly GCF_009193385.2 of Nasonia vitripennis. NCBI lineage: Eukaryota > Metazoa > Arthropoda > Insecta > Hymenoptera > Pteromalidae > Nasonia > Nasonia vitripennis. The sequence continues at coordinate 125,772 of NW_022279632.1, forward strand.
ATAATAATCATGATATGCTTTAACAGATTCAAGCTCAAGTGCAGACTGGAAAGATATACGCAAAAAAATCCTAGACCAGTCTGAATTACACTATAACTGACCCAACGAGGAACGCTGGCTAGCACTCTTCAGTGAAAACATATGGATCATCACCAGTAAGGACAAAAGACTCCTATTGGGTAATGAAGTCTTCTCGTGTATAATGTATAATGTTTATATGAATATATGGAAATGTATGTAAAAGTCTGCGCGGATCTGTAAGAGGTTGAACATGAACCCACGAATTCGACTAATTACGTGCGCACGCTCAGACACTTAGTCAGTGTCCCACGCTCAATAAAAACTAGACCCTTACATAGATCTGTCAAACCTGTTCTCGTGCTCGATGGGTCTCGGACGGCAGGAGCCGTGTGACTAGGTCGGTTGGGGAGCCTCTAAGGAGGTGCCTCGACTGACTGCAGGGTAGCCCAAGACTTGTGCACGAAGAATCGGAAGCTTTGTACGGGTATCCTCTCAACCGCAGACTATAACGCCCACGTCTATTTTTTACAGCCAAGAAACGAGTAGCAGGGTTGAGAGGACCCATAAGCCACTGTAGCGACTGCCCACTGCCACTGTAGCGATGCCCACGAATACGCACTATGTCAACGCCCACGAACACGCAAAGTATAACGAAAGCTGACTTGGACAACCTCTTCGAGAACGCTAGGATCAACCTAAACCTGGAAAATCTGAATAAGACGCTCAGTACGGATATGATCAGCATGATGAAATCTGTAGACGATCTAAGACTCAGGAATCAGAATACAAAGGTACGGAAAAGTTGGCCAAAAAGATTATGTCGACCCGAAGTCAACAAGTTTAAAATCATTAGCAACGTACGTCCAAACAATCCGTTCGAACTGCATCCGAGGACGCAGACGCGGTTTTCGGGCGGTGTCTGGCAATCAATCTGTACTTCTTACACCAGGACTCAGAGATTTTACAAGTACAGATCTCAAGGGGCCATCCACCCTTATGACTGGATCACGTGGCTAAAAGCTCTATGGATGGAACAACGATGTGCACTACCTTTTTGTTATAAACAAATAAAAATAAAATATGTATTTTGCATTTTTTATTATTCAATCTAAAAGCAGTTAAATAGGGCAATAAAATAATTATGTTGTAGGTATAATTTTTACATTTATTTGTTAGTTTCCAAAACAACGTTTCAAAAGGCCTGCCAATATTAAATGTTCATTTCTGATTTGAGGAGGTAATTCATTTAATCTTAAATATACTAGCCAGATACTTGTTGGACTAGAATCACTTGCACTACAGCCATCTGTATTAAATGTGTATGAAATGTTAGCTTCTTGTAATAAAATTTTATTTGGCAATGAAAGTGACTTGTACGCATCTGGGCAATATACGTGGTAGACAAACCAACTATTTTGCATAGGAAAAAAACTTAGCAACTTATATTTGCTTACATTCAACACATCTTTATCAAACAATCCGTTGATTGTTTATAATATCTGTTATAGCTTCCCAGGTAAGCGAGTGTCGAACTCCCAAAAGCATGCACATCAATTAAGCTTCGCCATTACTGGTACTTGTTTTCTCATTTATACGTTGATTTAAATACAATTTATCTCTATTAGACTTTCTTTGTATCTGTTAAAAAAAAGCAAATTTAGTATTTAACTTCAGTAGACAGTTTATATGATGTACATGTGAAATTACCTTTGATTTTCGTTGAAAGTCACTGTGTTCTGTATCTATTCTGTTTTACATCTGATGAATATTCTTCCGATAATATTTTTGTAGATATCACCTTTGAAAAGAGGTTTGTAAAAATGTAAAATTAGTGTTCATCATCTTATAAATGGTTAAATATGCAAATACTTACATTGATCTAGTCTGCGCCATAGTGGGTTTCGTTTTTTCTATCAACATTATATTCATGAATACAGAAAGGATCATCAATTTCTATTATTTTCGTTTCTTTATCATGTGCTTCGATTTTTGACTTTGTTGATTCTGAGTGAATTTTTTATTTTCAACGTCAGAATCAGAACTATCTTCAGAAACCGTAATCATTCCAGACAACTTAAATAATACCAAATACATAAATATTTGTACGAATTAGAAAAAATATATTTTCATTTTAATTTACAAGCCTTACATGACAAAGTGTTTTAAATTGATCTTGCTTCTGTTTGTATTTACTAGAACGTGCAATAGTCCGTGCTGATTTCGGATTCATCCAACTTTTGCCAACTTTATTTCCTAACCTATTTGCCATTTTTTTAATTTACAGAGAAATACACTTATTATAAAAAGACTGCTCGCACTATTCAAGTATTTATTAAACGAATATTTTTGTCAATATTTTTATTTGTAAATGAGCCACTTGTAATATATGTTTTTTGTAAAGCAAAAATACGTATAACATATGTACACAAGCATTCGACGATATAAATACGAGATATACAACCAGCGACCGTGCGGATAAAGATCCTCGAGTACTCAAGGATCATTACCATCCGGAGACTCGTTAGAACCGCGTGCTGGCGCGGATGCATGCTACTAGCGTACTCATTTCGTTTGTGGAGTTTTGCTAACGTCGCTTGCTGGCGCGGATGCATACTACTAGCGTATTAAAAATGTATATCACACGGTTAACAATCTATTGTCTATGGCAAATTGTCAAGTAGACAGTACAATAGCTATGATTAACTTTTGTTTGTTAATACTTATTGATTTACAAAATGTATGATTATGTTTATAACAAAGCGAGCAAGAAGTATTATTCAATACATGAGACACAAATTGAAGATTTTGAATATGATGATGTTGGTCATCAATCTAAAGAGACTGCTTCAAAACCTTTTATGTACACGAGAAGTTCGGCAATGGCCCGAAAAAAATGGCTTGTCAAATTCTTTCAGTTGCAGGTTAGTTTATTATATAACATGCATTGCAGTAAAATAATCCAGTAAAAAGCGTACATATATTATTTTGTAATTTCTTAGTTATAAAAAGTAGTTTTGTACATAACCTAATATATTTTGATATTTTAGATGACTTGGAAAGTCTTGAACAATATGTCAAAGCTTATCGACCCATTGTGCCTCGATTGAACACATCAGACCTAGAGATAGACAATAAGCCATCACAGATGAATAATAGGAAAACAGCAAAGTATCTAGCTAAAGTACCTGTTTGCATTGGATGAGTTGATGCAAAAATTAATATAGAATGATATTTTATTTATCATTATGATTCCAGAAAGCAGCGTCAATAAAGAAAAAAGCCGGAGTTAAAGCTGAAAGTGATATTCTGGATGAGTATGCTAAAAGTTGACTGCTCGTGATGATCAAAGTACTTGTAAAGAAGAAAAAAGCCAAGAACAGACGACCATGACTTATTTTCATCAGGTGATGAGTCAATTGAAGATATAGGAACAAAAAGTTTTTCAAGCTGCAATTCAGAAGATGATACAGAGAAAAAGGTTAGTTTTTATTTTAATGTTATGTAAAAAGTAACACAAGTGATTGTTCATGTATCGTAAGTGGTCGAGCATGTGTTGTACTTGTCTCTTGTGACAGGTTCATACAGGAGAATAAATTCAGTTTTGTAAGATTTGTGTGACTGAAAATTAGATATTTTAAATTTAGTGCATCAAGTATACTTAAAACTCGATGTACGTTCCCTTGTAATATTTTTTAACATATTTCTGAAAGTTGGAGAATTTACTACAGCCAGAAGATGTACTTTGTTGTGAATCTCTTGCGCCAAAAGCGTTTATTTAAAACAAACAATTTAGATCTTTTGGTTACGGATGAGTCACTAAACTCCACAAATAAGTTGAAATGCATGACAAGGCCTTGGATATCAAATTTCAAGTCTACAGCACATAACACTTTTACATAAATACAGTTTTTCAATATATCTTTAATTAAAAATTGCACATTTCGAAAGTCGTTCTACGTATACACTTGAAACTTGATATATGATCCCTTGTGATGCTTTTTCATATATTTCTAAACGTTGGACTTTGTTTACTTACTTTGTTCCAAACACTTGCACCTAAAGCATTTTTTTTAAAACAAACAAGATCTTCTGGTTACGGATGAGTCACTAAACTTCACAAATAAGTTCACAAGTCTATACGATATAGTCCTTTTATTCAAATCTAGTTTCTCAAGATTAATACATATATATAACTATATTTGAAAGTACTTATACATTTCAAATTTTTGCAGATTCCAGAAATCAATAAAATTGAGACATTAAAAGGACAGTTGAAAAATGAAAAGAGACTGAAGAACCAAGCAGTACATTTGAACAACTAGTTAGACAATCACTACAAACACGTAAAGGAGAAAGTTGAGAAGCAAAAAGCTGAACAAGGTAAACTTATTGTACAAATGTTATTTTATAAATATGTATTGTAAATTTAATTTCCATTAAACTAACTTAGTATTAATTAATAAATTTATTAATCGTATATTGTACTAATTTTTCAGATCAAAAAACCAAAACAGAAGAAGTAAAAGAACTTGAAGGAAATGGCTTCGGCTTTCCTACATCCATTTGTACTAAAGGTCACATTATGGTCCGAACTAGTGCTCTTGAGGAAGCATATTCAAAAACTGATCCTTCTAAGTTCTATGTAAAGATGTGCTACACAGCCTGGGGGCATAAAGAGCTTTCCAGAAGATGTGTGAAATTAATAAAAAAAAAAACGAAAAACAAAACTGTAATGACTTCAAAGAAAAAGAAAGTCATTCGACAACTTTCAGAAATTCTTGGACCACTATCAATATGGAAAAGTTATGATGAATATTCACTTAGGAAAAATCAACAGTTATGCCAATAAAGTTATTGGAGGTGCAAAAAAGCACGTGAAAATGATGGAAGAATTGACAATAGAAGAATTCTCTGAAGATAATGAACAGAATGAAATGTAATCGGCTACTTAAAGACATATAGTTTGTATATATAAAGATTTTTTTATTTTCATATTTACTAGTCTTTTCATTTCACGTCAATTCATTGGCACGTAGCTTCCTCCAACTAAATTTATAAGTCCAATAAATAAAATATTGTTTTAATATATCTATATATCTGCTTGCTAATGTATGAGGCGATTTTTGATACACGATTTAATAAAAGTTTTGGGTAGTTCATTGTCCAAAAGTTTGCAGACCCCTCTGTTTTCTTATGACAGAATACGAACACTGTCGTCAATTTTTTTTCACAGAAATTCACGCATGTTTACATGTGTTCCTAACCAACCTAACCATCAAAACAGCAGGTTATTCATTAGATAGGTCGCTCGCGCAATTTTCAAGAAAATGATTTTTACATTTTAGCTCTTTAGTTGAAAACCGCTCAACAAAATCGTTAAAAATTTTAACAGCAGATAGTTTTTTTTATAGTGAATCACTAAATAAAATTTTGAAGCATTTGACTACATTATTTTAGAGATATAAGAAATCAAAAAATTTCCAAAAAAATTGAAACCTTGATATATTACGAACCATAGGGGTTTGAAAGCCGTACAATAAACTTAGCTAAAATACATAAAATATCTACTTTTTCCCGAAATCTCAAGTGCAATAAGGCCTTTTTGCGTCTATAATCGAGGCACAAAAAAAACTCATTTTTTTCAGTTTTCGATTTATTACTGAAAAAATAAGTAGTCAAATCACTTCAAATTTTAATGGGGTATAGTTTGACACGTGACCCATTAACATAATTTTCGCGACGTTATGACGTATAGTTTTAGTGATATGAATTTTTTTAAAAAATCGCCTTTTTCAATCCCGAGCACCAAGGAAAAGTAGGTAATTTTATTCTCTTTCAAATGCATTATAGCTGAATTGTTTGTAACAATGGGATGATTGAAAAAAACGCAAAATAGTGTTTTTTAAAAATCAAAAAATGGCCATAAAAAAATATAGTTAAGAAATTAAAAAATAACTGTTTTTCCCGAATTCAGAATCAAAAAATATATATGCATGTCAAAGTTTATTGATATTGACAAAGTAGTTCCAAAAATATTACGGTATAAATACATACACACATACACACACACACACACAAACATCCATACGGACATTTTCCAATAACACTTGATTTGAACTTCTAGCATACTAAAAAGTATTTTCTAGAAGTTTTGAAGAAACTCAAAATTTTACTATTACAAAGCTTCCTCTAGGAGGAAGCAAAACTATTTGTTTTAGTTCTAATTTTAATTATACTCATAATTTAAAAAACGTATAATTAACTATTAATTAATTTAGGAAAAATAACGACAAAGAATTGTCAAAATTTAATATAAAATGATGAAATTAACTAAAAAAAAACTAAGAAAAGTTAGGAAAACTTAAAAATCAGTAAGAAATTTGTCCATTACTGTATAATAATTCTGAAAGTTTCTTAATTTTTTATTTATTGTTTTTCGAATTTCTTAGTTTTTCCTATTTTCTACTAGCAATTATTTTTTTCTCTCTGTAATTATTTACATTTCTTACTTTTTCTCAGTTTTTATTAGTTTTAATTTCTGCCAGGGGTGAAAGACCAAGCAAACGATGTGAAATGTGTGGCAGCCAGAGTCATGTGACTGCTGACTGTACACAGAATGAACCGAAATGCTTGAACTACAACAAGTTCGGCCACATCGCAAAAGACTGCAACGAACCCAAGAAGGGACTTTTACGAAAAAGAACGTCAAAGAGGAAAATGAGTTTGTCGCTGAAGCGAAAGCAAAGGAGGCACGAAAGCAAGTCGCCGGGAAGTAAACAAGCAATTAAGCAGTTCAACGTCCAGATCGCCGTTTAGACGATCTGTCTTTCGATCACCAACGCCAGCGAAAGGTAATAAAATTACCGATTCAGTAAGCATGTATGTCAGTCTGAATCAGTATGACAGTACGACACAAAAATTTATCGTAGATTCGGGCGCAACAGATCATATGACAAATTCTAAACTCATTTTAATACAACTTAATGAAAAAGCCGAGCATGTAATAGGTTGTGCCAACATAGACAAAAGCCGAGCATAAAATCAACTAATCGAGGTCGAGTCAAGTTCAAGTTATCGAATGGCAAAGTAATAAAACTAGATAATATACGCAGAGAATTTAAGTAAAAATCTTCTGTCACTTAAGCGATCCTAAAAGGAAAGTTTAGAAATCCGTTTTTGATAATTGACTCGAAGCTGAAAACAAATGAGAGCCAAGCGATACACACAAACGCTCTGGTCACTCATAAAAACGATAAAAAGACTGTTAAGAAAAGGGTAACGTTTGGCGACGAAAACGTAATTGCAGACTCGGTAAGTCAAAATGATGACAATAACACGGATAAGTAGACAAGCGTGATAAATACTATGAGCTTGTGGCACATTAGGTTAGGACACACGTCTCTGAACAAAGTAAAGGTTCTGAAAAAGTTGTATCCGAATATTAAGGAATTTCGGGAGAAGGACTATGGTGTGTGCTTGAGAGATTGCAAAATATGTAAAGTAGCGAAAATGAATAGGCCGAAATTTGAAAATAACAAGGAGATGGCGAAGAAATCATTGCAAAGCGTGAGTGCTGACACAATGGGACCTATAACGCCAGCTACTTATCCGAAATGCTGCAGGTTTAAAGTTGTGTTAGTGGATAATTATTCACGCTTTGCGATGGCCTACCCAGTTAAGCAAAAGTCAGACGGTGTTGAGTGCATTGACGACTTTATAGCGAAAATTAGAAATATATGCGGAGAAGATGAAAAATTCTGTTACTTATCAGTGGGAAGACCAAGAAGGTGTTGGATAAATTTAATGTGAAACTAAGAACAGTTTGCTTATGTACACCACAGCTGAACAGCTTCGCAGAATGCTACAATCAGACGATCCAGAAGATCACGAGAACTCTGATGTATGATTTAAGACTGCCAGCAAATGCCTGGGATCTGGCATTAAAAGCGGCAGTGTATCTGTACAAACTGACGCCCCATAAGTCAGTCGACTTTAAGCCAGCGTTATTAATGATCAACCAAGAATTATAAATATACATAAATCAAATCATAAGAGTTAATGCATGGCATTTACCAAGGTCCAAGGACAACAGGAAACCAAGTTTGATGAAATATCGAACCAAACAGTGTTAGTAGGATATACTGACAAGGGCTATCTGCTGTTGAACCCAGAAGACGGTTAAGTGTACGAAAGTAGAAATATACAATTTATCAAAAACAAGGTCTTCGGAGATGTCTACAAACCCGAAGGTATAAAGAATTGGACGATAACAAATGACACCTTGAATAAGGAGACTTGGTTATTTAAATTTGAGAAGGAAAACTCTGTTCAATCTGAAGAAGTCATGATAACACCAAAGAAAACTGCTAACAGGCAATAACGAGCACAAAATAAGAGAAATACAGAAAGAATTGAGTAAGAAGTTCCATATGAAATTCCTAGGTAAGCCTAAAGAATTCTTAGGAATTACCATATTAAGAAATAGAGAAGAAAGGATCATAAGATTGGACCAAATTAAGTTTATAACCAAGATGCAAATGAAATTTGGATACTCAGGCCAAAAGTCAATCAACCCCCATGGTAACTAATCAAGTATTGAACAAGCAAAGAAAACAACGAAAGAATAAATCAACAAACGAGCAAGTTGTAAATCAACGTGATTACAGAGAATTAATTGGTTCTCTGAAGTATCTAGAACTAAGTAGACATCAGCAGAATCGGACCGAAAACGAATGAAAAATGGTCACCAGGATATTTAAGTAATGCGAGTTGGCAATTAACGTACAGAGGATTAAGTGAGGGAATGGCGTCTTTCTCAGACGCAAGTTTTGGAGATCGCAAGAACTCACTTACACCTAACGGTATTGTAGTTACTTTGTGCGAAGATACGATAGCATGGAGAACGCACAAACAGGCCTATGTGGCTCTGTCAACATGCCAAGCTGAATATGTAACTATGAGTGATGCTTGTAGGGAAGCAATCAGCATGTGTCTATCATTAAAAGTAATTCCAGATATGATGTATTTTCCAATCATCTTATGGTGCGATAACAAAGCAGCAGTAGCTTGCACAAAGATGGATGGAAGTAATAAATTCAGGCATATGACGGAGGTATATAAGGACTACGTTAAGCAGTACGCCCAAACCGAATATGTAAAAATAGAATGGATAGAATCAAAGGAGCAAAGAGCAAATATTTTCACTAAGCCTTTGCCCTCTGATAGTCATAATAGACTTACTAAACTATTACTAGGAAATTAACATAGTTTTCCATGTTACAGAATAACTCAACAGAGACGACCATGAGCAGAGGCGCAATGGAAGACGGCCAATTAACAGATCTAAAAGAAAACTTGACGATGTCGAGTGAAATCGGGAGGAAGCGGAATATTTGCAATATCACACGACACCGAGCCCTTTCCGATGGCGCCTTAGCGCCCCCAAGACGTTAAGCCATCGCGACCACCACCTCGGCGGCGTTCTCTGTTCGCCGCCTCACTGCTTCCCAGGTCCTCGAGTCAACAGCACGCTCTCCGCTCACGTCACATGTCTAAGCCCGTTGTTCCAGGTCCTCGAGTCAGCAGCACGCTCTCCGCTCACGTCACATGTCTAAGCCCGTTGTTCCAGGTCCTCGAGTCAGCAGCACGCTCTCCGCTCACGTTACATGTCTAAGCCCGTTGTTCGTTCCTAAGCACTAATAAAGCCACGTTTATTCTTTTACTTTTTTAATAAAGTGTTCTCCATTTGTGTGTCACCTTATTCCTACTCACGTTCGGAAAATCCTTATATACTGACATTAACTTATACATTTTATTTGTTATTGTCATTACAATCCCTTTTATACCCAAATCAATTGTCATTAAAATTTAACATTTTTTTTTGCTGCAGCAGATCAATAAAAGTATTCGGATGAAACTGAGTAGTTTTATTTAGATTATGCAAATGACGAATCTGAAAAATTGATTTGTTTCGTAAGAATACGAATTTCTTCTATAAAACATGGTCAATATATTGAAAATACTATCTAGTAACACAACTGGTAATCAGAACAGGAAATAAAGACGATATCTCCTCTCATCGTCAAGACGTACTCCATTACAGTTTAATGAATTTTTCAATAATAATTGAATAACTGCATACTTCGTTTGTCATGTGTATGTGTGCCTATGTGTGTGCATGTATGTATGTTCATCAGCGAACCTTTAAATATCGGCGAGTGCCTTTTGTGAAAAGCAAAGCGTTTCGCTTTTAGCGCTGTTTACATCTATAGAATCTGCTTTTTTCGGAACTAGAAAACACAGGTTGCAGTATGGTGATGTTATACGTAGAATATATAGTTTAATTTTTCGACTAAAAAGCTCACCTTCTCCCTTTGGTCTACAAGTGTATGATCCAGTTGTTAATCTTTTGCTATCGGCTCTGCTCTTTTTTTATTACTTTCTGAAGTTTGGCAGTACAGCATGCGGCTAAGTGATATTTGCTTTCTTTCCTATAGCGCCTGCTGCACCTGCGTTAGTTGTGCTTTGGCTCTATTTAACAACCAGAAAATTTTTCTTTGCCACCTTTCGTCTTTTATGGCTTGTCAAAGTTCGACTAACACATACTGTGTTTCCTCCAGACTAAACACCGCCGAACAATTTAACGCAAGAAAAATGCTTATGTCTATACTGAAGATGCTAGTATTTACTTTTACGTCTCCATTTAACGTCTTCTCTAATATATCAAGTAATTGCATGACTTCGCTTAAAGCTTGTTTTTCGTTCGTGTCATTTGACTCCTCACTCGCCCCTTCCGGTCTTTTATTTTCTAATGCACTCGACTCAAGTTCGCGTAAATATGTACAGACGCTATCTGAATTTGTACTTACTTTTGTCTCAATTTTGTTTTTGTCGTTGTTCTCTATGCATATCTCTCTCTGTTCATGGTTTCGTTAAATCCGTTGAGGAGTAATAATTTTAATTTTTTACGTAAATATTCCTTTTTTATCGATTTTTATTTTATACTTTGGTTATTTTTTTTTAGAATTTCTCCTTGATTTTGCGCTAATTTTTGATTGATTTGGCCTTTTTTTTAACATTGATTTTGATTTATTAGATTTTGATTTGAGATACTTTTCTCACAATTTGAATTAGTTTGTTGACTTAGTATTTCGTTTTAATTTAGTGAATTCATCTGGCTGTCCCACTTTAGGTTGCTGTCAAAAACTGTTCCTAGGTATTTAAAATTGTCTACCCTAGTTGTCAAGTGGTGCGGCAGCGCCACGAAGGCAAGTTTGAGAAGCAGACAAAACCACGGTGTCCGCGCTACTATTTACTCTATGTTGGGGTTCGCATTTTTCATTACAAAATAATAAATGCGTTTCTTTATTGTCTCTAATATAATTTGACGTATATCATGTTTTATTATGCCAAACTATGATTTCTAACAAAAATATTAATAAAAACAGCTACCTTTGATATAATACACGAATGTGTCATTCACGAAATGCTCAAATCAAATAAAAAAATGTTAGGACCGTTAAGTTAGCCGCAACAAGTGTTACAACCGTGAAGTTGGCCGCACAGCTATATACAGATGGATATTGCTTTCTCATCGGTTTTCTGCATGCTCGCTCACATGTAGTTTTTACTGTCTAGGTGTAGAAATAATTTGAGGGCGGTGTCTAGGTGTACGATGTGGCCGATGACGAGGTCAAGGTGGTGCGCTTCGTAGTTTTTTGTGTCTAAGTGTAGAAAGAATTCTAGGGTAGCGTCTAGGTGTACAGGATGTCCGATGACGAGGTCTAGGTGGTGCGCTCCGTGATTTTTTATGTCTAGGTGTAGAAATAATTCGAGGTCGGTGTCTAGGTGTACAGGGTGGCCGATGACGAGATGAACAACTAAAATTGGTGAACAACTAAAATTTTCTAGGTGGTGCACTTCGTGGCCTTTGGTGTCTAGGTGTAGAAATCATTCGAGGGTAGTGTTTCAGAACAATCAGTGATTTCATGTTAGTGATAAAAATGTTACAGAAAAACGATGGTCAAAAGGTGCTAATGAAGCTTATATTTTATTTTGTGATAAAATATGAAATACTTAAAAAAATTACTAAAAAGGACTGAAATCTCAAAAAATTAACTTTTAAAAAAGTAAAAGGTTAGGCGAGTTTGATATGTTCCGCAACGAAATAACAGATAACAAAGAACTGAGATCAATCAACCAAAGTCCAGTTTATTATATTTAATCATAATAAAGCAACAACATTTTTGTTTTCTTAGTAAAGGGCTTTCTTAACTTAAAGTTAAATGATATACTGATCAATTAGGAACAACTCTCAAGATACTTACTACGTAACTTGCCATGACCGTTTCATTTCGTTTATTGGTGAACTAAAATTTTCTTTTTATGTATAAGAACGTCATAAAAACACTATAAGTACAATTCTATTATATATAATTCGCTCAGAATTTTTCGCAACATTGAATATGAGAGAGGTATGTTGATAATTCGTAATTTTATGTTTTTCGCCTAATCTATAAATCGGCACTACTTCAGCCCTTTTAAGAGCTTCTGGACATATTGCTTTTTCGATACATTTATTAATAATATGTGTCAGGAGACCTTCCATGTGGTTACATAGTATTTTCAAAGTCTTTGCATTTATCTTGTCAACTCCTCCAATTTTGAATTTCAGTTATTGATTATATTTATTATTTTCGCCGTGATTATTAGTTTTAGAAAAATAGAAATAGGATTCATGTCAAGTAGCTTAAGTTCAGTGTTTACTGGTTTTACGACATTTGCACTTAAATTCCTACCTATTTTACAGGAACAAGTATTTATGTTTTGTGTTATTTGGAATTTGTCAATAATTTTTTGATTATTTTTTTACGTAATTTATGGCATCATTGGATTTTTTAACTTTTACGATTTTTGTATTTATTATTACCCAAAGTTTTCTCGGGTTGTTGAAATTGTTTTGCACAACATTTAATTCGTATTTTATTTTGGCATCGGTAACTACCTTATCTAAAATTTTAGCATAAGTTTTATACTGTGATTTTAGTTGCTTGTTCTGCACATCCAGTTGCAACGAATTATATTAAAACTCTTTGGTTTCACATGATATTATTATTGCTTCGGTTATCCAGTTTTTACTACCAGTGTGTCTTTTAGCTTTTTTTTTGCTTCCTTTCTAAGGAAGCCTTGTAATAGTAGTGTATATATATATATATATTTATTTATAGCTCTAAAGACAATTAAAAAGTGATAAAATTATAATAATAACTACTAAAAATTAAAAGGTTACGCTATTAAAAATTTCAATGAATTTTCAATAACAAAATTGGATGCCATGTTCGATTTCGATGAATCAGCAATTATGGAGAATGATTTAGATAGCATGAGTAAAATATGTGAATTGTGTAATGCTAAATATTTCAAATTTGAAATATTTAAAAAATATCTCAGATATTCAAAACATTTAAAAAATGTATTGCATATACTTATGTTATTGAGATTCAGAAAAGTGGTTTACCACATATGCACTTGTTGGCTTTTATTCATAAAAATCATAAACATGACAATTCAGATAATGTTGATAAACTTATAAGTGCAGAAATATGAATGAATTATCCAAGGTTTCATAATATCGTTAGGTAATCAGTGATACATTGCTCTTGTGGTAAAAATAATTTAAATTCACCACGTATGGATAGCAAAACAAAAAAATGTACCAAAACCTTTCCAAAACAGTTAAATGAGCAAACTACTTTTAATAATACTGGATAGCCCCTTTATCAATGATGTATTAATGGAAAACAAATTCGTTTCAATAAAAACAATATGGCTGATAATTGATTTGTAGTTCCATACAATTTGTATTTATTGTTGAAATTTAATTGTCATATTAATGTTGAAGTATGTTCAACTATTCAATGTGTCAAATATTTATTTGAATATTGTTATAAGGAGCATGATTGTACATTAATGAGTCAAGGTAATAATGAAAACGAATCTGAAGAAGAAAATTCAACTGCAATAAAATGAAACAATATTTGAATACAAGATATGTTAACCTCTAGAAGCCACGTATCGTCTACTACAATATGCAATGTAGGTTTTATCGCACGTAATTTACCGATTAGCTGTATATTTAAAAAATTCAGAGTTTGTATTATTTAAAGAAGAATCAGAAGAAGAGTTGATTAATAAAAACACAACTCTGACCGCATGGTTTAAACTAAATTCAAACGATCCGCAAGCTAAACAGTACTTGTATGTTGATAAATCATATTTTAACGTTTTCAATGAAAAAACAAAGAAATGGGAACCACGAAAAAGAGTTTGGAAGCCAATTATAAGTAGAATGTACTTTGTAAACCCGAAGGATCGTGAACGATTTTTTTTATGATTATTAATATAACATATAAATACTATAACGGTGTACTGGATGCAGTTGCTCAGTTTCCAGCTCCGCTATAATCAAGGTCCGTAGACCTCGTTACTCTCGAGAAAGAGAGTCGTCGGGATAGCACCTAGTGCTGAATAGGTTCCGGCCAGGCCAGTTATGCTGCGATCTCGTACATATGCGAGACGCAAGCCCGCGGAGGCGGCTGGGTCGGTGATGGAGCGAGGTACAAGTATACGCGTAGGAACATGCAAAATAACGACTGTCGAGATTGTTGAGGAACTGTCACAGCGTTTATTGACAAACTATATACAGGGCTTGCATGCGAGCAAGCGAGGTCGCAGGTACGAGGGAGGATAAGGAGAGCCCTGGCGAGTGTAGTGTGAGAGAGAGAGAGAGAGAGAGAGAGAGAGAGAGAGAGAGAGCTGGCACTTACAATTAGCCGGTATCGCCCTGATGTTCGCTGTCAGCAGTCGGAACCCCATCGGTGCAGTTCCGGATGCAGTAGCGAGACGCAATGTCGTATACGCACGCACACTCACACACTTCAACTTTTACTCTCCTAACAGCTATCTCCCGAAAGTACTGAGCGTCTCGCGAGGAGTCAGTTCAAAGGTCGGATCGTATCTGGCGGCACGCGTCTCAGTCGCGTGTCGCCGAATTTTCTCTCTCTCTCTCCCTCTCTCTCCGCCTCTCTCGCGTCGTCCAGCGGCTCTCCCCGCCTTGCCAGCGCTGGTACCTGTAACAGTGTGAATTTAGTACAAGTCTTTCTTCTCGCGGCATGCAGAGCTTATGACGTGCTAATATCGCCCGTCATAATACATAATAACGATATTTTTTATATTATTAACAATATATGTGGTATATTTAAATATTTAATTATAGAGTGCACCGTACTGTATGTATAAAGAATCAAGTAAAACACTTTCTGGAAATTCTCAGTTTGAAGGTTACAGTATTGACCTTATTCAAGAAATCTCACGTATATTAGGATTCAATTATACAATACAAATAGTACCAGATGGCAGATATGGATCATTTAATCGAAAGACAAAAGAATGGGATGGAATGATTAAAGAGCTCTTAGATCAAAAAGCTGATCTCGCTATTGCAGATCTTACAATTACGTATGATCGTGAACAAGCGGTTGATTTTACGATGCCATTTATGAATTTAGGTAAGTTTAAGATAGAGAATAAAAAAAGTAAATCAAAAAATTTCAGACGTGATTCTTAGTTTGAATTCAAGTAGTGCAGTTTAACCCTTTAAATAAAAACAACTGTGCTAGGAAGGCCAAAAGTATTAATTTAACTTTAAGGGGGCACACCACCTTTGAAATTAAAATCAAAATTTTTTATTAAAAATTCATAAATACTTATATAAATAAACCAAATTTTTATTACTATTCTTAGACATAATTACCTTTATTTTGATGGTTTTAGACCTTCTAGAAAAAAATTTACATGATAGTTATGTTAAAATTAATCAAAAATTGTTAGAAAAATCAGTAATATGCTTATAAAACGTTTTCTATAAAATTTAAACGAAATCCCCTCATTCATACCATAACTAATGTACTTTTAAACAATATCCTACAGTTTGAGCTCATTTGGGCCATTCGTTCCTTTGGAATCTTACGGTAAGTGTATTATGGACTCCCTACTATACGTAGGTATTATAGAGGTATATAGAAGGTCTAAAACCATCAAAATAAAGGTAATTATGTCTAAGAATAGTAATAAAAATTTGGTTCATTTATATAAGTATTTATGAATTTTTAATAAAAAATTTTGATTTTAATTTCAAAGGTGGTGTGCCCCCTTGACGAAGGTATCAAATTCGTATTTTTTATTCTATTTAACAAATGATGTCTTTCAAAGATTAAAACGATTCAAGAAAGGTTCTATTCTGGATTTTATACTTCATAGAAATAGTATATTGTGTACTAAAAGCGAAAAGTAGGCTTTTTTAGACCAAGTGTGGAGTTTGTAGTAAGAGTAAAGGCGAGTTAGCCCAAACCAAATGCAAGGACAGTTATGCATGTGATGTAAGTACTGCAACCACACGAAGTCAAAAAGCTTACTTAGCCCTTGATGCACACTATATCATTTGCCCAGACGTATTTTCGCGTTTTGTTTGTCGGGTCTGATGTGTCTATTTTTTGACACGGCAGCCACGCGCCCACACATACATACACACACACGCCCGCGCGGGGATGCCGATACCCCGTATGTGGCACGTCCCCTGGGTGGCGAATAGAGGAATGCTCATCGGCGTGTTGAGGTCTCCTCAACCGGTCAAAGGGTGGAGCAGAAATAAAATATGATCCGCGGACCAAACAGGCTAGGGGAAGAAACCCCAAAGACAAATCAAACACAAACAGTGAGTTAATAACATTACTACCCCAGGCAAGTCACGCCACAGAGCCCAGTCCCATCGTCGATTCCGATCGGGTGAAAGCCCTAGTGGTCGGCGCTGGCCCCATGGAGATTGGAGAGGGAGACCAACCTAACTTAGAAGCCGCAGAGGTTTATCACCTGACCCCTGCTGCATGTAGAGACGCGGGTGATATAGAAATGGAGGTTGATGCAGGCAGGAATAATAGAGCTGTTTGCATTACGCAACGAAATGCGCACTTGGACCGCCTTAGCAGAATTAAGGAATTGATGGACTATGTCAGGGACAAGCACAATGTGCACAAACAAATTAAGATCTTGCCCGAATCATAGGAGCAAGCTATTAGAATCTATGCATGGCAGATGATAACTTACAGCAATGCTAACGCCCGGAAACTCAGGGGAGGGTAACCCAGACAACCCTACTGGATACTCCCAACACATATTCCCAACTCAGTGTTCGAGTCAGTCGCAGGCAGTATGCATCGTTATAGTACCTTATATGCAGTGTATTCGTGCAAGATGTTTAATTTGTAGTGTAGATGCTTATTTTATTATGTAGAAACAGGCTAGCGTAACAGGGGACGCGCCACATACGGGGTATCAGCATCCACGCGCGGGCGTGTGTGTGGGCGCGTGGCTGCCGTATCAAAAAATAGACACATTAGACCCGACAAACAAAACGCGAACACTATTGTTAATTTTATCGTCTTCTTTTTTCTTTTTCTTCTTTTATTTTCTTGTTTCCACCCTCTGCCAGGGTGGTAATGTCCCTGTTGTGGGCGGTGGGCACTGAGTAGTGCTGAAAGTCGTCGCTAGTGGCGCACTCTGGCCATGCTTTGGTGTCTTGTCCTCTTCTTTTCTTTTCTTATTAGTCTCGTTCTGTGTAGGAGACCGTTTCTTCCTCTTCCTTGGCGTTTCTCCCGTTTTTCTTCTGAGGTCAGCGAGATCTGTAAGCTATTTGACATCATCAGTCCAAAGCTACACTTGGTCTTGCTCGACGCTTCTCTTACGCTGATGAGCCGTTTCCAGAAAGACATGACCTTCCTCGTGTCATCCTTAACACTCTTGTGAATGTTTTTGGCTGGACCTACTACAGCATCCATCTTGTCCAGATGGTTCTGAATCTTGTCCATCAACTCTTCTTTCGCATGATCTGCTGTCTGAATTTTAGACCATACATCGTGCATTCTCCTGTTTATGACTCCATCACATCCTGATGCGTCACTTGAGGCTAATCTTCCTTTGAGGGCCGAGTGACCCACCTCTATAACCTCTTGTCTTATTAGAGTTAATTGGCTCCCCCCAATATCCATGAAGCCTGCGTCGGCAACCGGGGCTTTCACCCGATCGGAACCAACGTCGGGAGTGGGCTGTAAAGCTCGACCCGCTTGAGGCAGTGTTTTAATTATCTCACTGTCCATGATTAATTTATATTCGTTGTTTCTTCTCCTATACTGTATCCTAGGAAGGAGCCCTTTAACAAGGTGCTGTCATCCGGGCCAGATGAGCCTTGGTTATTTTAACGAGGTTGCTACTCCCCCCCTCCTCCTTCCGAACCTCTTGTGTGGTGGGGGCCCTTGCTCTTGTGGCTTGGGACCGGCGTAGCGGAGTTGAGTATGTGAGTGTGTATGCTTGACATTCATGAGTGTGTGAGTATGTGAGTGTTTTTTTTTTCATTGGGCGGAGGGGTAAAAATGCCTTTACGCACGAAGTGTGGGACTCGCCGGTGCTGCTTCCTCCATACGACTGTTACCCCCCCCCCCCCCGGGAGCTACCGTAAAGCTTTACTTCTGCCACTTTATGTCTGGCTGGTGTTATTGCCGACGTTTCCTCTTCTTTCTTCTTCTCTTCTGATGAAATTCAGCCGCTCGATGATAAAAGGGCCGCTCCAATACTTCTGGGCATATTGGACACTCCGCGCTCCTATACACTTTAATACGATACAGGTAGCTGCGGAAGCATCCGTGTCCGGTTAGTACCTGGGTGAGATGGAACGTGACGAAGCCGTGTTTCCTGCTCGACCACCTGCTGATATCCGGGGTGATGCGGTGGGTCCAGCGACCCTCGCTGGCTGAATTCCACCTTTGCTGCCACTGCCGATATGTGTTGACGGCCCATCTTGAGCCCAAGTTGTCCTGTTCTTCTCGTTCTGTACGCGATGCTTCACGATATTTTTCAGCTCTCTCCGATGCTAGGAGGTCGATGGGAGGTAGACCAGCGACTGCCGAGAGAGCGGCATCCAACACGGCTCGGGCCACGCGTAGCGCGGCGACCCTGCAGGCCCGCCGACAGGGAGCTCCAAAGCTCGCATTCCTCATTAATGCATCAGCCCAGATTGAGGCTCCGTATAAAATGACGGAGCTCACCACCGATAAGAGGAGGTACCTTCGAGGCTGTTTTCGAGCCGCAGTCCACTACTTTATGGCCCTCTCGGCCGCATCGGTAGCATTGCGCCGACCGGTCGACTGCGCTTTTGCAGTCCCTCGCGATGTGTCCAGCTTCGTGACAGCCGAACTCTGCAGTTGACCCATCCGATCCTTATTTTCCCGTTTTGTAGCAGCTTTTTAGCAGCTGCTGCCGGGAGTTGGATGGTCGCCACTAGAGTGCTGCTATAGGACCCTCTGATTTTAATGCTGTCAGGGGACACCACACTTGGCCCGATCTTTGCCGCAATCGCCGCGGCTACCTCCAGTGCTGTCATCGACTCGTCCATGTCCTTGATAGTGATGGAGTCTTGGTGAGTCAGCAGCCGGACCTCTGCTGACCCGCTCAGGGTGGACGAGACCACTGTCTTCAGGTCTGCTGTTTCCGTACCCGGTCGCCCCAGTTCGAGGAGAAGCTCCCCAGCCCTGGTGCGCCTGATATGGTTGACCCGATCTCCTAGGGTTTTAGGCTCCGGTGCGGACTTGACCTTCTGGAGGATGTCAGCGTAGGAGGAGCCCCCGCTTGATGCCTTGATTTTGATGGCATCTGGGCGCGGGGGTCTCACTCCGGCCTTAGACTCTGACGTGCCTTTGGCCGGTTTGCTGGCACCTCTCTGCTGTTGTTGTTGCTGCTGCGGCTGGCTGCCCTTTGTCCTCTTCTTTCCCTTCTTTACTACGGTGGCCCAGTCAGGGGCTTTTGACTGGCCTTGCGTGTCGCCTTCCGCCTTCCTCTTTTTCGCCGCCGGTGGTAGTGGCGGCCATGGCAGCTCATGCTCCCCGGTGTTCTGGGGAATGTTCTGGCGGAAGATAGGGGAGGTTTGGCATCCCCCATCCTTCCTCTTGACCGTCGGTGTTGCCAAGGCTGGGCTAAGATGGCGCAGTTTGGCATACTCGCCAAGCGCCTTGCTAGTAGCCCTAGCCAGCATCTTAATCACCTTGTGGACATTGCTCCTGCGACGCTGTGCCTCCCAACACAGGTGCGCAACACTTGACGCCTCGTACGCGCCAAGATTTTTCGTTAATCTCTGGATTTACTGTAATCGCCGGCGTTTGGGAGAACGTGGAGGAAAGAAGGAGGAAGTAATCACACAATTTATTAACTTGTATTGCACGTATATTTATCCCAGCCCTTCCTTACAGCGTGGTGGCCGTAGCCGCCCACACACAATAGCCACGCAGGGCTCGCCGTCACACCTCTACTCTCATATACGCGCGCACGCCTCGAGTCTCTCGCCTCTGACGTTGCGCAGTCTGACCCGTCTGCGCTCTCTCTCTCCCGCTTCCGAATTTCGGCTCGGCGCGACCCGCTCGAGTAGCGATACGGCCGGCGCGCTCGTTCTCTCTCTCGCTCTCTCTCTCTCTCTCTCTCTCCCGCACGGATACTCGCGAGCACAGCGCGCGCTCACGGCAGCGTTGTCGGCCGAACCAACGCGGCCCCCCCTCTCTACTCTCGAGCACGCACACACGTATCGGCGCGCTCACTAACAGCTCGCGCCGGCGGTCCCGGCCTGGCGAGGCCTAAACCGACGCCGGCGTAGCTATCGGTTGTCCCCTTCCTTCTCTACTCTCTCCCGCTCTTCTCGATGCTCGCGCGCACCGACTTTGCCGCGCGTTGGCAGCAAGCCCGACCTGCTGCTACCGAGCAGCGAGGACTTCTCGAACGCCCCGATGCTTCTCTCTCTCTCGCTCTCGCACACACACACTCTCCCGCGATCCTTCTACGCTACGCTGTTCTCTTCTTTTCCCGCTCTCGTGTACACTGGCCCGATGCCCCGCGTAGACGACGTCGAGGTGTACGCCCGCACCGTACACCGCTCTCTCGTCTCACTCACTCTTTCTCGGACACACTCGCGACTTTCTCTCTCTCTCTCTCTCGCTTCTCTCGGCGGCCTAATGGCTCGCACCGAGAGTATCCCGAGCAACCCAAGAATTCTTACCTGGTGTAGGAGAGACGAACACCAGTCTCTCGTCCCCCAGTGGAAGCCTCGCTAGCCCAGGAGGTGCTGGCTTCCCGTACTCTTTCTCTCTCGCTCTTCCTCTCTCTCTCTCTCTCTCTCTCTCTCTCTCTCTCTGCAGACAGGGGAATGAAGGCCTGGCTCCCGTTCCGGCTTCCTTCCTCTGGCTGAACGGCTGGATAGTCGTCTCCGGGGAGGGATCTCTTCCTCGGGGCGATGGTCCAGGTCGTGGCGCTGCTGCTCTCTATCTCTCACTCTCACTCTCTTCGTGATTCCCTCTCGCGTGCTCTCGTCACTTCGAAGTGTTATCGACAAGGCTCGGAAAGGAACTGCCGAGCCGCTCCGCCGCGCGCGCTCGGCGTCTCGCCGTCGTCCGTCGGGCCCGGCTGATAACGTAGCCCGATTGGCTGCGCGAGGCGCGAGACGTGCTAATTGGCTGCTCGTTTCGCGCCAGCTCGAACCGGCGAGCTCCCCCCTTGCGTACGTCGGCCAGCGAATTCCACGAATTCCCGGGACGTAGTTCGCGTCCGAGAAAACGCGGGCCTCGCTGGAACCGATCGTCTTTTCTTCCTCGCATCGAGTGAGGTTGCCGCGCAAACAGCAAAGCGCGATTTGCTCGGCTGCGACGTACAACGTCGCACTCCTTGACAGAACAAAGTCCACAAGGGACTTAACCCATTAAAGCCCATACTAAGACTGGTTGAGATAGCGACAAACAAACTGTGCTATCCTTTGCATAAGTGAAAAATAAAATATACGTATTTTTTCTTATGTCATTTGCAATTGGACATGGTTCCTTGTATTACGACTCATCCAAGCATCCTTAGCAAACGCTACAGTGATTTACAATAAGTTACATCCAGACGAAAAAAAAGGTTCCAAAGATATTGTTCAAGATGTTTGTGAATATTATATTGACAAGTTATCTTCCAAACGTCCCCCCCCCCCCCCAAACAACAGAAACAGAGTGAACCTTCATCCCAAGAACACGTGATGAAACATGGAAGTCTTAGGAAATGTGGAATTTCAACATGTCGGACAAGAACGGAATGGTATTGTGAGAAATGTTCTATACCTGTTTGCAAAAGTCATAAAGTAGGATACGGCAATGAACAATAATTCAATCCCACCGAACATATGTACAATAATTCATGTGAATATTGATGGATAAATACAATAATTAGCTTCATTCTATACGATTTTTTGAAACACTCTCAGGAGGCGGAATGTTTCTTCCTACATTACAGTAACTAATTGGCCTCTGACAGAAAAGTGTTATATGGGTTTTCGTCTCGATTTTACCTCCAGAATCGATTCCCTCATTCAGATTTTGAAAATTATAAATTTTGTTGTAATTTGTTTAAATAATTTGTTATAAACAATTGCAAATGACATAAGAAAAAATACGTATATTTTATTTTTCACTTATACAAAGGATGGCACAGTTTGTTTTTTGCTATTCCAGATAGATTTTGCTTGGGATTTGACATGGTCACTTTTTCTCCCCAACGTGCAATTGTTTATAGATTACACTAACAAATTAAACTCTGACAAAAAAGTGTTATATAGGTTTTCGTCTCGATTTTACCTCCAGAATCGATTCCCGCATTCAGATTTTGAAAATTATAAATTTTTTTGTAATTTGTTTAAATAATTTGTTATAAACAATTGCAAATGACATAAGAAAAAATACGTATATTTTATTTTTCACTTATGCAAAGGATAGCTCAGTTTGTCGCCATCTCAACCAGTCTTAGCATGGGCTTTAATGGGTTAATCCGTTCGCTGAGGAGGGTAAAGGCTTTGTCAGCCTCCTCCTCGCGGTCCTCCTTCTTTGCTCTACTGTCACTTGTAGCATTAGATGCTGCAGGGGCCGAGTGACCAATTTCTGCAGCATTGCGGTCGCCGGATGACGACGCCTGGGAGCCCGCTTGCTCACTCCCTGTAGGCGCCGGTACTGGAGTATCCCTCCCCTGCACCGTAATGGTATTCTCCTTCACTACCCTTTCCATATTTGGTTTATTTTCGGGGTTCCTTCCCCTAGCCGCTTTTTTTGTCCACCTCGTGTATTTTATTTCCACGATACCCTCCACTAGTGGCGAGCATTCCCCTATCCGCAACCTGGGGAGGCGCCAGATGGGAGAAAACAGCAAAACTCCGCACAAGCGAGTATGTGAGTCTGTATGCTTGTATATGTATGAGTGTGTGACTACGTTAAGTGC
Organism: Nasonia vitripennis; assembly: GCF_009193385.2. NCBI lineage: Eukaryota > Metazoa > Arthropoda > Insecta > Hymenoptera > Pteromalidae > Nasonia > Nasonia vitripennis. The sequence goes on from NW_022279632.1 coordinate 149,181, forward strand.
GTATTTTTGCATATGTATGAGTGTGTAAATATATATGCGTATGTGAGTATGTGAGTCTTATTTTTTATGTAGCGTAAGCAGAGCAAGCTCTGCACAAGTGGTCCTCCGACACTGTATCCCCACAGGTACTATCGTTGAACAATACTTTCGTATGGGCCTTTAACTAACCTTTTTTAGCTTATCCTTTGAAGTTTGACATTTTCATACATCCCTCATCCACCAAGGTGATTTGGGGTTCAGGATCATACTTGTTTTCTCCATTCTGCATCGTCCTGCCGTCTTCTTCATTCTGCATCGTCCAGCCGTCTGCTTCCTGCAGCATCGTCCGGTCGTCTACTTCAAGCAGCATCGACTGGACAGCCATCCTCTGGACAGACTTAACCTCAACACTTACGTTCCTCTGCATCGGGTAAGGGAGTCTTGGCTCAATTCAGTTACCTACGTTCCTCGGCATCGGGCAGCTGTTTCGCCTTGTCCTTTCCTTCTATTCTCTTCGTCATTTCTAACCTACTTGAGAATGGTTCTTAAATAGCTGTTTACAGCGCACCAGCCATCTTTCGAAGCTAGCAAAGCTGTCATCATTGACTCAGGGGTCACCCTAGTTAGAGTAAGAGTCAGACATTTATTTTAACCCGGGGACTTAAAGACCCATAGGGTATTTTGAAATACATTTTGGTACAAATAATTATATAGTTTGTTACAAGTGCAATAGATATACAGAGAACGCATATTGAAGAGTAGCGTTGACAGAATGTGGTATATAGATTATGTGAATGTATATGTAGGTGTATAAATAACTTAAAGTAATTACAACTAGGGACTCTACGGCCTTGTAAAGACCAATGTTACAATAAATAATACTACTAAGTACTATATAGGGCTCTGTGATCCTGTACAAAAAACAAAGTCAAAGCTAGGGCTATATTATAAACAGTATACCAGGTATAACAGATTTAAAATCGAGGGGTGTCCAAAGGCAACTGTCTTAAAGCGGTGTAGGTAGGCTCGAAAGCACTCATGTCCGTTGAAAAACTGACTAAGGTAGTAATACACTTCCCGTGTCGCCTATTGGTCCAGCCAACAATATGTGGTATGAGGTAGTACGTCCGTCGCCTCTTTCCACTGGAGTCTCATCGTCTTTGCAACTCAGCTAGGGTTTGTTCCTTTGCAGATTTCCAAACTTCCTTTAAAGTATTGTCACCACGCCGGCTTTCTTCGTATATATTCTTTCGTTCTGTTACTATCAGGACAATAGGCAGCATACTTAAAATAACGCACACTGCATCTTCTGATACTGTTCGGTAGGCAGAAGCGATCCGCAATGCACTTCTTCTATGAACTGTTGACAGCTTTCGTGCATAGGACTTCACGACCATATTAGGGCACCGAGTATCATAATTGATGTAGTTACACTGGCTCAGAGTAACCTTCGACCCTGCGTTGGCTCACCTACATTTAGCAATATTTGCGATAGTGCTGCACCGACTTTTGCTGCCTTATTGCTCACTCTCTCGAGCTGCTGCTTAAACGTTAGTCTGGCGTCTATGGGGATTTTCAGGTAGTTAATGGTCAGCTGAGAGTACATTTCGTGTCCGTCCACTGACAGCGTTATTGTCTCTATTTTTTTCCTACTAAATATAAGAATAGCCTTCGTTTTATGGCTAGCAAGCTCAAATCCAGTCTGCTTTAGCCAATCGTGGATTATACATACTGCCTCGTTAGCAATTCCCATCACCTCTTTCTTTTGCTTTGCTACTACCACTACTGCAATGTCATCTGCAAATCAAAAATTGTTGCCCCTTTAATTAGCTCTAGCCTAAGTACTTCATCGTACATGATGTTCCACAATAATGGACTAAGCACTGACTCTTGTGGGACCCCTCCGGTTACTTGACAGGTTTTCGTGTCGCTCTCTATGTCATACAAAAGAGTTCTGTCTTTCAGGTGGTCAGACATAATCCTTCTTATATATGCGAATATCTCTTTTTTCCGTAGTGCCTCATGTATCTTGCTACAGCTAGCTGAGTTAAACGCATTTTTAACATCCAGTGTAATAATAGCACAGTACTTCTTGGATCCTTCTTTTTATCTTTTTCCTTCTATTGCAATTCTAGCGGTGTCGACTACTAAGCTTACGGCGTTAAGAGTGGAGCTTTTTTCTGAAAGCCGCATTAATATTTCGTTAGTCCGCCCGGTTTTGCGAAGACTTGGTCCATTCTAACGCCGATTATGTGCTGTGGTCTGTATGAGGAAGCTTCTCCAGTTGGCTCATCTCTTTTTGGTAGTAGCACCAGGCGTTGCTTTTTCCAGTTCTTAGAAAACGTCTTTTCTCCAAGACATGAATTGTTCAAGTCCACAAAGATATCGGGGCGTGCCTGTATAGCTTATTTCAATGCAATATTGGGTATGCCATCCAGGCCTGGAGCCTTGTTGTTCCCAATTCTTTTGCATGCAGCCAGTAATTCCTGTGTGGTGATTGTTGGAATGATTTCATCATTTGCCTCCGCTTTAGGAATAGCTGTTACTTCCAGTTGAAGGGGAAACAGTATGGTCACAATACGGTCCAGCAATTCTGGGTTCTTAGAAGGGGAGATATTACTTCCCTTTATCTTCTTCATTAACACTTGGTACAGTTGCCTCTGGGGATCCAGCTCAACCACGTCCTGTAACTCTTTCAGGCACCGTCGTGTATTTTTCAGATTTTCCTCTTAAGTATCCGTTTAGCATCCTTCATTTCTTTATTTAGGGCGTCTACTATTTTTCTACCACGACCAGTGTTGAAGTATTTCTTCCGACCCCGCTGTTCCCGTCTGCTGGTTCGATGACACTATTTGCGGGCCGCGTCAATTTGTTTATCTCACCAGTATACTGGCGGTCGTCTATTGTTAAAAGTCCTCCTTGGCATTGTTGCGTCGCAGGCTGAAATAATATTTCCCATTACCTGATCGACCTTATCTTATGCAGATCCAAACAGCTGTATTTCTTCTAGAGCCATCAGAAATGTCTCTTTATCATAATCCTTCGTTTTCCAACCCACTTTTTTTATCGTTGCCCTTCCGTTAGATCTCTGCATTGATATTCTTGTCTCCATTATTATCGCTTGGTGGTCACTATTTGTGTAATGATCGCTCACCATCCACGATCTTAATAAGCCAATCAGACAGCTGCTGACAAACGTAAGATCTATGATGGACCTTGCGTCTCCTCTTTGAAATGTGTAAGAACATCCCTGGTTAACTAAGACCAAGTCAAGGAGGGCGAATGCTTCGAATAGTACTTGTCCTCTTTCGTTCGTCCTTTGGCTGCCCCACTCTACTGTCCTGGCGTTAAAATAACCTGCTATCAGTACCTGTTTTTTTTTTCTACAGCATCCTGTACTATCCGGTCCAACAGTTGTCTGAATTGTTTTATCGATATGTTATGAGAATTATAGCAGCTGTAAATGTGTACGCCTGCGCCCTAAGCGTGTGCGAATCCTTCATTATGTCTTGTCATTTTTTCCTGGAAAGCGGCGTCTCCGCGTGCCCATATCGCCGCTTTACCAGTACTGTACGACGGCGGTCTGCGTATCTCCATAGGTTTTGCAGAGGGTCTTTACAGACGTCAACTTTACTACTCCCTTTTCTTTTGAAAACTCTTTATTCAGGGTTTCTAGAATATCGTGTTTAGAGGTAAGCATGTCAAGGTCTTTTATTTCAAAGACCACTTCATGCTGAATCTTCTTGATTGTGGCTTCTTCTACCAGGACCGCTTAAACGGCTTCTTGGAGTTCCTGCGTTTTCGCGTCTTTGGTGCGATGTAGCTCCAAAAGAAGATCTCCTGCCACCGTTCTGCGTATCTTATTTATGTTGTTACCAAGCACTGTCAGATTGGGATCCACTTTTATTTTCCTCAAAATATGAGCGTACGAATTCCCCTTAACAGCTTTTATAACAAGTGCATCAGGCCTGGTGGGTCTCTCTCGTGGTTTTCTAGTGCTATTTTTAGTTTTCTTTTTTTTTCTCATTTCTGGTGATAACCTCCTGCCAGAGTGGGTCTGCCTTTTCTCCCGAAGACACCTGTGATTGGCTTTTTGATGTGACTACCACAGGGGCTATCTCCTTAGGCTTGGTGACATTGCCTTACGATTACTTAGCGTTCTTGTCGTCACCGCGTTTGATGCATCTATCGTCTGTAATGCCTTGTCCTCCTTCTGGATATGCTGCTGGTTTGGTAGCATTTCTGCTTTACTTAGCATCAATCCAAAGCTCTCCTTGCTCATTTCCAGCGCCACTTGTTCTCTTTCAAGCCGCTGAACCTGTGACATTATCGCCGATAGATCGCTTTTAACAGACTTATGAATGTTGGATGCGTTTGACACAACATTATCCATAGAGTCCAGCCTGTCTGGGATCTTCTCTCATATGCTTTCTCGTTCTCGCTCAGCATCCCGGATTTTATTCCAGATCTCGAGAGCTCCTTTTCCTGTTTTCTCTCCTTGCTCGGTTAAATTATCCATACTCGATAATAGTCTTCAACCTGGTATGTGTCCGACCACCCTCGATCCCTCCGTTTATGGAGGCAGCTGACATGGCCCCGACGCATGACTGTAAGTGGCGCCAGACTGGACTGGGAGCATCATACCAGGGTATAGCACGCGATACTGCTCTAGCCCACCTCTGCTTTCTCGAACCTTCAACCCCGAATAAAGTGCTTGGCTCTCTGGAGAGTTTCTGGCAGACATCAAGCAGCATCACGTACTTACCTTAGCCGATTAACCGGTACTGGCTATGTGACCGGCCTCCCGCCTTGCCGTCAGCGGGAGCCAAAGGTGGTTCAGGTCACTTTTGCTCGCAACCTCAGATTGCCTCCCCACCCAGGATCTCCTTTTGGCAGCTTACGGGTCGCACCGCACGGCAAACGCGACGGCCTGATTTGGTCCACGGAGCATATTTTATTTCTGCTCTACCCTTTGGCCGGTTGGGGAGACCTCGACGCGCCGATGATCTTTCCCCTATCCCCCACCCAGGGGACGCGCCACATACGGGGTATCGGCATCCGTGCGTGGTGAGTGTGTGAGTCTGTATGCTCTTATACGTATGAGTGTGTATGAGTATGTTAAATGTGTATGTTTGTATATGTACAAGTGTGTGTAGAGTATTTATGCTTGAATATATGGGCGTGTATAAGTGTTGGAATATACATGTGTGTGGAGTATTTATGCATATATATATATATATATATATATATATATATATATATATATATATATATATATATATATATATCGGTGTGTGAATATATATGCGTGTGTGCGAGTTTGCTTGTGTATGTATGTTTGTGTGAGTATATATATATCTGCGATTGTGTGCTAGCTTTGGAGCATAGCTTCTTGTACTAGTAAAGAAGTTTATTTTTAGGAAGGGTAGGTGCCCTTGCTATCGCCTTCACGTGTGAGGTACAAACATCGTGTAACTACCTCTCCATGACTTCCTTTTTTAGCATAAGGGTTTATAAGGAAGAAAGGGGGGTTGTGCGCTTGCGAATCCAAGGCCCAATCTTCTCCTCCGCTGGCCGCTTAATGCTGGCTGCTCTTCTGCGCTGTTCCTGCAACTCTTCCTGGGTAGTGGCATACTTCAGCAGCCTCTTCTTACTCAGCGCTGCCCGGCTTCGCACTTTCGGTAAAAGTTTCATCATCTTTCTCCGGGGATGTTAATCCGGATTTCCTAGAGGGATGACTTCCCGGATTTCCTCCCGTAAACGTTTCCTTATGGGTCTCAGTTGCTTTAGCAATAACGCTTTCTTTAATTCTTTACGTAACTCTTTCTCCTACTTTGGGGTTGACTTTATCAGAGCTGGACATTGCGACTTAAGGTATCGCAGGATACTTCACTCATTACATAATGAAGTCTCTGGTAATACTGGTAAAGATTCCATTGTGCAATAAAGAATGGAAATTGATTTAGCTTGCAACTAACTTTTACTTATAGAAATCTTTTCGCTAGTTTACTTGTGGAAAAATAATACGCCATCTAGCGGATTAATGCACCTCAACAGGTTCGAACCTATTAAGCACGCTTCTCCCCACCACAGCAAGTGCGCTCTTTCCACCATCATGCGTTGTCAGTCGAAACTCTACCGCTAGGTGGCGTCGCGCAACCCGCTAGCAAAGCAGCTTAGCATTACGTAAATCTGCCACTATACAGCAAAGGCTCTTCCACTAGGTATCGTCACGCAACCTGCAAGCGAAGTAACTTTGCGGAGGGTACATGTAGCAGTGCGCTAGGGCGGCCTCATAGAGGTGAGTTGAAGTGATTCGATGTTCAGGTAACTAGGGTGAGCCAGAAGCCAGCGAAGCTGTCAGATACACTACGGGCATAAGCGTATGCAACTATTGTAGGCAACAGGGACACCTAGAAAAAGATTGAAAAGAAATGGCATGCCGATGTTGCAATATCGTGGGCCATACCTACGTCGAATGCTTTTCGTTAAAAAACACGATAAATAACGGACATTTCAGTAAGGAATAACTTGAAAATCTAGCGTTAGCACCCGTGGCCTCTGCTCAGCCAGTAGTGTATACCTCCTTCCTCATACCCACTTCGGCCCCGATTCCATACGTTATACCTGCACCGCAAGCGAATAATGCGATGCAGAATAATATCGCTTCTCAAGAAATTAATGGAAAGCAAACCGGCGCTTATCGAAAGAATAACGTATGCAGATATTCGGGAGAACGCGACGGTGTGGATGATACAAATTGTAACAACCATAATGGGTACAATAATCAAGAAGATAATAGAAACTATAACAAAAATAATGGGTACAATAATCAAAATAATAATAAAAATTATAACAACAGTGGGTACAATAATTAAGACGATAACAGGAACAGCGAATAATACAGCGAACATTATTGACAGCGTCGCCTCTGCTAGGTACATAACCGCTATAGACTTGAGGCCCGGGTTCTCTTAGATACCAATGGACCCTGCAGACGCCCACAAAACAGCCTTTACTGTACCGTTCGGCCATTACTGCTATCAACGTTTAGGAATGGGGCTCAAAGGCGCTTCTTCGACATTTCAGTCCCTGATGAGCTTAGCACTTGCAGGCTTACTTCTTAGGACAGAACTGTACGTCTATTCAGATGATACAATCGTTTTCGCTTGAGATCTTGAAGAGCACGGTAAGAAGTTTTGACGCTTGATGAAAAGATTAGACGACGCTAACTTGACAATTGAACCTATGAAGTACCGATTCCTGCAGCAAGAGACACACTTTCTAGGACATATCGCTGGAGGAGGAAAAATTTGAGCAGATCCTTAGAAAATAAAAGCAGTAAATAAATGTTCAATACCGACAAACGCTAAGAAAATCAAACAATTCCTAGGACTCGCAGAATATTACAGGCGCTTGATCAAAGACTTTGCGAAATGAGCGTCAATTCTATCTAGACTGTTGAGAAAGAACGAGCCCTTTATGTGGAAAGAGGAGCATCAGCAAGCTTTTGACAAATTACAGCATTATGCGAAAAACCAGAAATAAAGGCACCAAATCTAACTATGCCGTTTTCAGTAATAGCTGACGCATCTGACTACGCCATAAAAGCCATCTTGAGCTAAGAACAGTTAGGCAGTGACCAACCCTGCGCTTATGCATCGTGAGTCCTTAAAGGACCAGAGCTAAAATATTCCACCTACGACAGAGAACAACTGGCTGTAGTATTTGCAAAAGACCAATCTAGACACTACCTAGCAGGGCGCAAATTTACAGTAGTAACGGATCACGAGCCCTTGAAATATTTCTTTACCACGAAAAATCCTGATCTAAGGTTGAACAGATTGAAGGCAGGGCTCAGAGATTACGAATTCGACATCGTATATAGACCGGAAGATCGCAACGGGAACGCAGATGCACTCTCTAGAAATCCTATCCTCGACTAAGGGAAAGAAAATCCAGAGAGGCCAAAAGTAGAATTGTACGAGTTGGCAGATAAGCAAGAGCACGAAACTAAGATACTAAGATTTAAAACAACAAGGAAAGGAATCAAATCCAAGAAGCTTTCGGAATCAGCCGATACCGTAGACGAAAGAAGAAAGAAAGAGAGAATTTCGACAGAATCTGAAAACTCCGGAAACCCAAAAGAGAGAGAGAGAAAACGACGGGTTGTAGTTTACACCGATAGCACAGGTCCAGATTGTTTCTATCTTGGCTCTCCGTAAAAGAAAAAACAAAAGGAAAAGTCACAAAGGCGATCTCCCAACGTAAAAGCAATTGGTGGCCCTAAAAAGGGTTGATTGATTTGTATCTAGTTAAAGAGCTCTACGCAGAAGAACGCGTTCGTGTGAATAGTAGCGTGACCGTTTCTGGAGCTTTTGAATTGATAGGAGTCAACTCCGGGATTGGCTACGATGGACCTTCGTGGCCTTGTGCGGCTTTACAGTTTTTAATTTCTGTGTCTCTTCCAGGTGGTGCATGGATAGGTCGTAACTGTGTGGGTTTTTAGAGCGTCTCTTGATTAGCCGCTGCTTGAAGGCGTTGTTTGTTGTCCATCGCCGGTTGGAGCTCCAATTGATCCGAAGATGTTTCGGGTTCCGTTGGTTCAGCTACGTTGTTTTCCCAGCGAACGACTAGTGGAGGACGTGAGTCCGAGAGGACGACGGGTTTGCGCCATCCGTAAAGGACGACTTTTACACGATTTACGATGGTCACGAGAGCAGGTTTGTCTACTGATTCGGCCGGTATCACGATTGCAGGTTTTCTATTGCGTCGCCGATTATTGCGCTTACGCAGTTGTTTTGCTGATCTTCCGCGCACCATGTGTTCTTCTCTCTTTATTTGGAAAGATCAGCTAGCGCCGTAGCCAAGGGCACGGCCAGACGTTGCCAAGGACTTCCTAATACTCTTCCCAGGAACTAGTCAACCGGGTAGTGTTTCGTCAGATCCTGGTCATGCGGCCGCTGAGTCTAGTTGACCTTGCTGAGCTCGTGCCGGAAAGCAAGTTCCAGCTGGCTCTTACTTGACTCTGCAGTCGCAAAGACTGTCTTTCGTTCGAAATAGAGAGAGAGAGAGAGAGAGAGAGAGAGAGAGAGAGAGAGAGAGAGAGAGAGAGAGAATGACCCTGACTCGAGTCGTAGGCAGTTCGGATGTCCGCAAGACTATGTTTTGACCGGTCAGCTACGCTCGAGCGACTGATCATAGAATCCGCAAGTTGGCTGTAGGAGCCCCGAGCACAACCTTGGAAGAGAGCCCATGCCTTCGCGTGTAGCAGTCGAGCGTTGGCTTATCCAGTCATCTGCTCTGTTTGGCTAGCCGCGATGAACTGAATATCGCAAGTTGGCGCCGAAACTATAAGTCCAGAGCGCGGCCATCAGAGAGAGCCCGGTGGCTGTTCGCTCTCTTAGTGCGCTGTTGAGAAAAGGATCTAGCAGAAAATAAGCCGTGTTTCTTTTGGTGCTGATTTATTTTTTTTTAATTTCTCCCTAGGCTGACGGTCCGCGACGTGATGCCTCTAGCTCGCTGGCAGTGTCGAGAGTAGGGGTATGTCTGCCAGGTTGGGGCTATGAGACGAGTGATAGTCGCGTTCGCGTGCGCCTGGTTTTTATAGGCGTTCGGTAAGCAGCGCCGACACGTACGAAAGAGTTGGGATAATTGTGCGCAAGGGACTACGGAAGAGCGGGTATGAAGATAACTTCCCAGATGACGAATGGCAACCCAAGGCGGGAACGTGAAATGGTAAAAGAAGAGTTTACAAGAAGGTTTACGGCAAAATAACCGGAAAACTATACCCTACATATCACAAACTATTCGACTCAAGAAAAACATCCGAGCCAATTCTCAGTCAGGCGAACCCGAACAGGGTCTTAGGAAAACTCTCCAAGGAAGAAAATATGAGACTTAGAGTGCAAGCCGCAAGTACACCGCAAACTTTGGGAACGAATTACAACGACGACCCTAAGAAGCCCTTACGAAAACAGACCCTTGATAGAAGTCTGCCAAAATTTCACAGAAACAACATAGAAATCAGCAGACAGCAAAAGTAACTTAGATAGCGACGTCAAATATAAACTCCTAAAAACCGGTCAAATAGAACGGAAACAAGAGGTAGAAATATCACGCAAACTAATTAAGAAAGAACCTTCACTGAATTGCCACGACTTATCACAACTACTAACACCGAGGCTGTCACTAAGCAGTAAAAACAGTCAAGGCCAATCCCTCAGAAAATGAATAGCGAGCCGAGTAATGTAGACCCAAGTAATAAACCGATGAGCGCGGAATCACCGATAACAAACCTCTGACAGACATTGTTTGTCAAGAAGAATAAATTTAGAACTCGCCTCACCGTAGACGTAGAGGAGATGAGTAAACGAGATAAGTCAGGAGTTCTAATTAAAATATGAGAAAGCTGTGCGCAAAGAAGCAACGAGATACCCGACGAAAAGAAGGTCAGTAAAAGAAACCTAAGCGCAGAAACACCATACAAAAGTATAGACGCTCCACAGCCGATTCTTACCACACATATACTCTTAGCACCATGTGACAGTCATCCTAGCACTCTAAAACACACTCTTTCCGTCTACAGACCAAAGAAAGATTTTTATAAAGATTTTTAAAAAATTTTTAACCACTAAATATAAATCAAAAAATAATATAGATGATAAAAAAATACATATATAGATATATTTTAATATAATTAAAGAAGAGGAATCATGTGGTGGCAGGCCAATTGATGTTAATCAATTTACAAATTAAATTGGTAAATTATATTGGTATATTCTTTAACTTTTCCTTCCATTTTTGATAACATTCTATTTTTTATACTCAAAACATCTATATTTTTCGGAGATTTTCATCACAATAAACTGTTGTGACAAGTTTCAATAAAAAAATATATTAACTGCATGACGGGAAGCAACTGACGGGAGGCCGGTCATATAGCCAGTACCGGTCAATCGGCTGAGGCAAGTGCGTGATATTGCTTGATGTTTGTCGGAAACTCTCCAGAGAGCGAAGCACTTTGTTCGGGGTGGGAGGTTTGAGAGAGTAGAGGTAGGTTAGGGCAGTATCGCCTGCTATACCCTGGTATGATGTTCCCAGTCTGACACCGCTTACAGTCATGTGTTGGGGCCATGTCAGCTGCCTCCATAAACGGGGGCATCGAGGGTGGTCGGACACATACCACGTTCAAGACTATTATCGAGCATGGATAATTTAACCGAGCAAGGAGAGAAAACAGGAATAAAAGCTGTTAAAAGCGATCTATCAGCGATTATGTCACAGGTTCAGCGGCTTGAAAGAGAACAAGTGGCGCTGGAAATGAGCAAGGAGAGCTTTGGATTGATGCTAAGTAAAGCGGAAATGTTACCAAACCAGCAGCATATCCAGAAGGAGGACAAGGCATTACAGACGATAGATGCATCAAACGCGGTGACGACAAGAACGCTAAATAAGCGTAAGGCAATGTCACCAAGCCAGGTAGAAGAGTGACAAAAAAACTTTGCTAAAAAATTGAGGAAAGATAAGGAAGTAGTTTCTGTGGTAGTCACTTCAATAAGCCAATCACAGGTGTCTTCGGAAGAAAAGGCAGACCCACCCTGGCAGGAGTTTATCACTAGAAAGGAGAAAGAAAAAAAAAAGAAAAAAGAGATACATGAAGGCACTGATGCCAAGAACAAAAATGGCACTAGAAAACCACGAGAGAGACCCACCAGGCCTGATGCATTTGTTATAAATGCTGGTGAGGAGAATTCGTACGCTGATATTTTGAGGAAAATAAAAGCGGACCCCAATCTGACAGTGCTTGGTAACAGCGTAAATAAGATACGCAAAACGGTGGCAGGAAATCTTCTTTTGGAGCTACGACGCACCAAAGATGTGAAAACGCAGGAACTCCAAGAAGCCGTTAATTGACACATTGCCCACAAACTGGAAGAAACAGTGACTAGTGCTTCTACCAAAAGGAAAGAAACCACCCCGGGAGTCCTCATTATACAGACCGCTCTGCATGCTAGATACCCCAGGCAAAATCTTAGAACGCATTATCTGCATCAGAATAGATAATTTTATAGAAGGAGAAGGTGGATTAGCGGAACACCAATCTGATTTCAAAAAGAAGTGTTTAACCCTGGACGCAGTTAGTCTTGTGATTAACACTGCACAAACAGCGATAGAGGGGAAAAGATGGAAGGGAGGAAAAAAGAAGTATTGCACCATTGTTACATTGGATGTCAGAAATACATTTAATATGGCCAATTAGAGTGAAATACATGAGGCACTGCGGAAGTAGGATGTGCTCTTATATATAAGAAGGATGATGTCCGACTACTTAAAGGACATAATCTTATAATATGGCACTGAGGACGGTACGAAGACGTATAAAGTTACAGGAGGCGTCTCTCAAGGGTCAGTACTTGGCCCACCAACTCGGAACATTATGTACGACGGGGTACTAAAGCTACAATTATCTAGGAGCAACAATCGTGGGATTCTTTGACGACATAGCAGTAGTGGTAGTACTCCCCAATATGTTCGGATGCAACAGAAGATGCCGAGCACGTCTTTTACGAGTGCTCACGATATTATCAGGGGCGACAAGAACTTGAGAGTTATCTTCAGACCTGAGTAACTCCTGAGTCGATTATGACGGCCATGCTGACTTCAGAGGATGGATGGTGCGCAGTCAGCAACTATGCAGCAGACATTCACAAGAAAGTCAGAAAGGACGAAGAAGACAGAAAAAGACGAAGATGCTGAGTATGTACGTGTGTGTGTGTGCGACGCAGAAAATAAAGGATGACTATAGTGATAACGACCACATTAACCAGAAGCGGGCGAAAGCCTTTCGCCACCCCCCCCCCCCCTGCGAAGCACTGCTCGACGCCCTACTGAAAAATCTTCAGTGAAAATCAGATGATTTCCAGGTGATTTTTAAGGCAAAAGCGTGTTAATTCCGTATTTGATTAGCAGATGATTTTCAAGTGAAAAGTATATGACCTCTTATTTTAAAAACCTAATTTTTTTCGCATTTGCTGAGCAGATGATTTTTAGATGAAAATCATGTAACCTCTTATTACTTTAAAATATTATGTTTTGGATTTATATTTGCTATAATTGAATAAAATAGAATACCAAATTTTAATATTATCACCGGATTTGTTCTTGATTACATGCACTGCTGCTTAGAAGGAGTTGCGAAACAGTTTTGTGAATGTTACATAAAATGAATTAATAATGATAATATTATAGAAATTGATTTAAAAATATAAAAGATCACAGCTCCACATCATATTTCAAGATTGAGTCAGCTAATAATTTCTGAAAAAGATTGGAAAGCTCGAAAATGAGAAAATTATATTTTATATTATAGCGCCGTAATTTTGTCAGAACATTTAACCATAGGTCATTATTATCACTGGCTTTAAAATGTAGAAAGTTCGTACATTTTACTAAAAGATAATATTAATCTGTTAGAATCTGTTAAAGCGGATGAAACGCTATACACATTTTTAGCTGAAACTAAGAAGTTCTTTGGAGAGAAAACAATGAGTTACAACGTATATCAACTCTTGCATATAGCCGAAAGTGTCTTAAATTGGAGACCACTAAGGTGTCATTCAACTTTCTCTTTCAAGTCAGGAAATTACAATTTTTTTAAATTTATTAGGTGCTTAAAGGGTGTTACCTCTCAGATAATTAGGTATATTGACATTAGTCATGCTGCAACAGTTCTACAAGAACGCTCATATCTACATGTTAGTGTTTTAGTCAAGATATACTGCGAAGAAATTTTCAGTTCAAATGTACATAATTATTCGAAACTTTCTGATATAAGTTATTTTGGTAAAGGCCACAGTGCAAATGATTCCTTATTGGAAAGTCTAAATGTATCGATAAATGCCAAATTATATTGAAAAATCGTAAAAGATGGATGTTTATATGAGCCATTTCGTAAATCAAAAATAAGGTCAAATAACTCATTAATTTTACTAAACGATAACAGATTTGCCCGAATAGATAAATTTGTAGTACATAGAGCAAATCAGAAAAAATTAACAATTTGTAATATTGTCTGAACACGAAAATGTCTAAGTAAACATTATAGTATTTTACAAAAAGTCAATGGATTTAAAGAGAATCCTACGTTGTAGATACTACGGATATTAAAAGTATGTGTATTTTCATGAAAATTTTCGAAATATGTAACATTACTAATATCAAAAAAGCATTGTATCTAGATGAGATATAAATTGTAATAAAAAACATACAAATTTACCAAATACTTATTTGATAGAGAGAGAAAAACAGTATCCGTAAGTTTATCTGTGATAAGGAGTACCAATTAAAATTTTTATTATTATTGTACACTTATTTAAAATTTATTAAAATCAGCAATTTACAATTTTTAAAAAATATAAATAATATTATAAATAATATTCAAAAAGATTCTTTTAATCTTTGCGAACGATAAAATTTATCACTAAATATCAACAGTCTTTTTGAATAATTATTTCGAAATAGCAAACGCGAACAATCTAGCATTATAACCATTACAATACAAATAATAATGTTTAAAAAGTTTATTCAAATATAGCAAATATAAATCAAATATAAACAAATATAAAAGGTTACATGATTTTCATCTAAAAATCATCTACTAATCAAATGCGATCAAAATTCGGTTTTTAAAATAAGAGGTCACATACCTTTCAACTGAAAATCATCTGCTAATCAAATACGAAATTAGCATCGTTTTCCTTTGAAAATTACCTGGAAATCATCTGATTTTCACTAAAGCTTTTTTAGTAGGGACAGCAGCTCGATAATCTCGGAGAACCTCGTAGCGATCCAGCTCGTCAGGACGGAGATCAAGATCCGCAAGCCCATCTACGTGGGTGTTTCCGTCCTGGATCTCTCAGAGATCAACGTGTACGGCTTTCACTACTCGTACATGTGCAAGCGCTACAGAATGAGGTGAAAACTCCTCTACACCGACACCGATAGCCTCATCTACGAGGTTCAAGGCTCTGACGTCTACGCTGCGATGAAGGAGGACACCGTAAGATTCGACACCAGCGACTACTTTAAGGACAACCAGTTCGGGATGCCACGTCAGAACAAAAAGTTCATAGGCGTAATGAAGGTTGAGTGCACCGGAAGTGTGATGGTGGAGTTTCTGGGCCTGCGTAGTAAAATGTACTGTATGCGCATTAGTGGTCAGAAACTCATCAAGAAGGCGAAGAGCGTCAAGGGCCCAGTGGTGAAGAACCGTATCGATCACGAGGACTACCACCGCTACCTCTTCGACCTAGAGATCCTAGTCCGCCAGCAGCAAAAAATCCGCTCCAGAAAGCACGTCGTCACCATCGAGAAGCAGGAGAAGGTCGCGCTTAGCCCCCACGATGACAAGCGCCATCTGGTGTTCAGGCAGACCCACACCCTACCGTTGGGACACTACAGACCCCGGACGTGCGAGGCAGCGTTGGCAGAGGGCACCAAGACCTGCCTTTACAACGAGAATGAGGAGCCGGCAAACAAGAGATTAGATTAGATTAGATTAATTAGTTTTATTTTGCGTATATTATAGTATACGATTGTAAGTTTACAACATTACAAAGTAAGAAAAGAAATAACAATAGATTGAGGTATGCTTAGAGTATGTATAGTGTGAAAGTGTGGCGATAGTGAAGGTGGAATGAGCGAGAAAGTAGGTGTGTGCATGTGCGTGAAGTGTGTACGAGTTATGTGTTTTCGAGTTGAAAAAAGTGTTCCTTAGCAAGTTTTCTGAAAGTGACGGTGGATGAAGTGTTTCTGATGTGTTATGGCAGGTTATTCCATTAGTATAAAGCACTGATATGGAACGAGTTCCTCAGCGTCTCCGTCGCGAAAGCAGGAATTTCCAGAGGTGTCACCTCGCCCCTCACAGGCCGGAGTGTGACGCGGAAGTCAAAAAAGGCCAGTACGTATGATGGTACGATCGAGTTAAACATTTTACGTAGGAAACAAGCTGTTAAGTACTTCCTGCGTCCGGCAGCGGTTAGCCACTGCACCTCCCGCCTGTACGAGGAGATGTGCTTATCTCTCCTTACACCATAGATGTACCGAATTCCTGTATTCACGAGCCTCTGTAGTTTTAAGTCAAGTTCCTGCGTCAGATCACAGTATAGAAGAGAACAGTAGTCGATGATCGGAAATAGGAGCGCTTGCACAAGATGCTTGCGCAACCTGAGATTGGTACTATTTCTGAAAAAGTAGAGCCTGTACATTAGCGAGTAAGCACGCGTACACACTTGTGTAACATGCTCCTTGCACGTGAGTTTAGAGTCAAGCACCAATCCCAGATTACGCACAGAGGATTCAAAGCTGACCTGGATGTAACATCTAACGATGCTACCACACTTATTTAGTTACTACACCTTTAGCCTACACTTTCGTGCAATAGCTGGGTGCTTTGAATGTTTGTGAATAATAAAAAATACATGAAGGGAAAATAAAACTTTTAGAAAATGACCCGGGGTTAATCGGATCTAAATTTTAAAAGATAGAGAAAAGGGATAAATGACCCGGTGTTATTCGGTTCATTTATCCAAGCCATATTTATAGTAAGGAATAGAAAAGTTAGGATAGTAAAAAATAGATTCTTACTTACTTTTTGCCGCTGGCTGCTTTCCATCACTTACGCCGAATTTTCGCATCTCTCCTCCTACGCAGCTTCGGTCAGGCCCTTCGGTCCGCCTACACCCTCTTCTCTATGACTCTTCGCTTATACGCCGCTTTCGATGCGCACGCCAATTTGTATAAAATTTCCTAAGCATTTTATTTATCATTAATAAAAGTTGAGCAGAGTATTGTATAAACATTTCAATATTATAATTTTAATGCTTGTGAAATTTTCTACAAATCGATATCAAACAACTATATCTAAAACTTAGTAATAAAGCTCTTCTGCGCGTTAGTTTAAGAAAATATTATAAATAAATGAATTTACTCTTGAATTTACTAATAAAATTTATACATTTCATTTGTTTACAGCCTCAATATTTATTCTAACTCCTTTTTTATTTGTAAAATTTAATAAATTTGTAATGCATCGCTATAACAACCGTAGCTTAACACCGACCGATTATTATAACTCTGCAAAATGACATACTTTACTGCAACAATCGTAGTTTCACACCGACCGACTGTCGCAACAAAATATATGATAAAATTAAAATAAACAAATAGACACTTGATCTATTCATAAATTATGCACAAGAAGCGAACTAAATCGAAAAATATACAGTTTAGTGCCAAATAATTAATGAATAAATCGCGTTATCAGTTTGTAAAATTATAACTATACTACAAGCTGCAAACAAACTATGCATTTATATACTTTTATGTAGAATTATCCCACTAAAACTATTGATAAAAGCGAACGTATCCAATTCGAAAATTGCATAGTTTATACAACAGCATGATGAAAAATAATTCTAAATAAAACAGCGGAAAATTCCGGGATCTGTACACAGCTGCAAGCGTGCGTATTTCCCAAAACTGTCCCTGCAATAAAAAAAATGTCCGAGCCTCGTAGGCTGTCTTAATTACGGTCGCTCAAGACACTGCCGATATCTTACGCAAACGCAGCTGCTCGTCATAAAATTGCGCTTGGTCCGTCACGCCGAAAACTTTCTTGTACCGAATAATGCGCAGAAAAACTTTACTATGGCTATTGTAGTACATCCGCTGATGCCTTTCGCCGATGCGCGCAGCTCAAGAGGTTAACTATAGGGCTATCTGTCCCTCGCTTTCTCTCTTCAGGCCCGCATCTCCGAATTTGCTCTTGACGAGCGTCACGTACGCATTTATGTTTTAAAAATTAAAGTTTAAAAATTTTTTAAAATATTGAAAAATTTGCACGACGTGACATGGACTCCCCCGATATAAATGAAAGTGTTAGCTGTTAAGGGAAGTAAATTTATGTAATAAGGGGAGTCCAGGACAATTGCTTTGGTTTTATTAACATTCAGTTTAAGCCTGTTTTACGCAGCCCAGCCCATTATCCTCTCGGCATTAGCACTCATCTTGTTTGATAAAGAATCGAGCTCCTCGAGGTGGCATTAACTGTAAATTTGCAAGTCATCCGCATAGATAAGATGAGAAACATCAGAATCAAGGCAGAAATCGATGTCGTCGATGTACAATGCGAACAGCAAGGGACCTAAGACGGAGCCCTGCGGGATGCCGATGTTACGACGCCGCGGAGAGGAACGCTCGCTATTGTCACCAACGACGGCCTGCTCTCTCCCAATGAGATAGGAGGCAAACCAGCGGATGACCTGCTTAGAGAAGCCAAAGGTGGATAGCTTTCTCAGGAGCCGGACGTGACATACAGTGTCAAACGCCTTGCTAAAGTCAAAGAGACGGAGAACTGTCACTTTCTTTTTGTTTATCCCGACCCTAACATCATCAGTTAGCTTAATTAGGCCAGACTGAGTACTGTGGCCAGTGCGGAAGCCTGTTTGAAAGTTGTCTGGTAAAAGCCTTGATTCAAGGTATTGTGAGACTTGCCTGTGCACCAGCCACTCCAGGGCCTTGGAGAGAAAGCAGAGAAGTGAAATCGGACGGTAGTCAGTCAGGGCTGTTGGTGAACTGATTTTGTTGAGTGCACGCACAAGCGACGATTTCCAGGCAGATGGAAAACAGGGTACGCTCAGAGACAGGTTGAAAATATGACTTAGTAGGGCAGCGAAAATTGGCAATGCTTTTGAGATGACAACCTGGGGGATTCCGTCGCTTCAAGTTTCCAAGTTTCTCCAGCTCTCTCCAGATCTCGGCAACATCAGTCAAGGTTGACAGGCATGAATAGTAATAATTTAGCCTGGCTTCCTCGACTTGTTTATGAGCGTTGTCTCTAGCTAGCCTATATATGCGGAGATCCGAATCGAGCCTGGAGTCCCTGAAACGCCTGTAAAGTCTATCCCTCTTAGATACAAGGTCACGAAGAGCCGTGGTGAACCGCGGGTGACGCTGTTTTCTTGGTGTCACAGTCCGTAATGGGGCGAGATGATTGATGGCGTTAGTGAGCTTAGCGTTAAGTGTAGATATGCATTCGTTGAGTGATGAAAAGGTGAGGGATGAGCAGTCACATGCGCTAAGAAAGTCCCTTAGCTTCTCGGCGCTGATTCCTTTAAAGTTTCTGTAAGAGTATGTGTTAGGTACGTATCGTGGAATCTGTACGTCGAGAGTGGCCGTGATAAGGTTATGTCCCTTGATGAAAGGTGAGTTTGTCTTCCAGTATGACAGCAGGCGATCCTGCTCGTCGATTAGACACAAATCAAGCCAGGTATCAGAACCCTGTTTGTGGTGCGTGGCACTATAGGGAACAGGTGAAAGCGAGTTTTCATCAATGAAGGCTCCCATTATGACCTTCGTGGAATAGTTGTGCATGTGGGTTGTTAGTTGGTCTATGAAGTTAGAGCCTTGGAAGAATGGAGCATGAGGTGGACGATACACAATCCCCACGAAGATAGGAGAGACTCCTTTTGCCGATACCTCACAGAAGAGATATTCAGGCTTGCTTGGTTGGCCAGGCCATTCATCGTCAGATGATGAAATAACGCTAACTGTCAGTGATTTATGTATGTAGAGGGCCACACCTCCTCCGTTTCTGTTTCTGTCTCGTCTGTACTGTAGGTAGTCGTCCAGTGAAGGGATGGGCGTTACTTTGTCGCTCAACCAGGTCTCAGTAACAGCTATTACGTGGAATGGAGAGCGAGTGGATAAGCAAAGCCTGATCATCTCAATGTGATCCGTAAGCGAGTTCGCATTAAGATGACAGACTCGTAGACCTTCGGACAGAGATACCTAAGAACTGGATGAAGACGTGGCAGATGAGCTTGATGGTGGGTGTGTTAGAATGATTTGTGTGTGTTGTAGCCTCAGTGTTGGACAATGTTGGCCGCGGGCGGAAACCGGGCTAAAAAAGTCTCCAGCTCGGCGTCGGTGGTGATGATGGTAGCATGCTCGCTGTCATCGTTGCAGCGCATGTAGAGTCTCCCATTTCTGACGAAAGTTCAGCAGCCCTGCCTCCTATTGGCCTCCAGCATAGTGCCCTTGTACGCAGCTTATGGACTTCTGAGGGGAGCAGCTCATTGATGTTTATGAACCCTTGATGATCAGGACTCAGAGCTTTAGCCTTCTCCAGCAAGGTAGCGTCCAATTCGCTAGTATGTAGCTTGTGTTTCCGAGCTTTGGCGACGAAACGGCGACGACGATTGAGCGTGCAAGCGCACTTGAAGATAGGGTGACGGCTAGTGGTGGCAGTCTGCCGTCACCCCTGGCGGAGCTGTTTATAGCATCAAGCCTCCCCATGGTCCTGACGGGTGCTACGTCTCTTCTGAGGACCGTGGGGTCAAGCGCGTTCATAAATAAGAAAGCGAGGAGGTGCAGCGAGGTTTCACGGGTATAGTGCAAACCCGTGACAACGACCACACTGTTCGAGATCTGCTTCTGGCGCCTCTTGACCTCAGCCAATTCACTGTGTAGGCTGCAAATCTCCGCAGTATTGGGCACAGTGCTGCCGTTGACCTGCTACTTTGTCGGGCTTCTCGATGACAGATCTTGGATTTGTGCCTGCAGCTCGGTGATGGTGGATTCAGCATTGTGTTTTAAGGGCAGGCAGCTCATCGAGGGCCATAAGTCGCTTCTCCAGCGGGCCCAGACGCTCCTCAATTTTAGAAATCCTCTCCAACACGATGTTCTGGGTCTTGAGGGCCTCCGTTTGAGCATTACGTATATCGTCGAGAGCTCCGCGAATGTCCCTCAAAGCGGCCTCAACGGACGGCGTAGGTGTTGTTACTCTGGCCGAGCGGGTTGGTGAGGGATTTCTTGATGTGTTGGCTAATGGTGGTGCTGACCTCGTCTTCTTATTCACCGGCTGCTGTTGTTTGGGAGTATTCTTGCTTGCTGCTGTTGTTGCAGTTACTCCCGTTGCTGATTATGTAGCAGAGGTGGATTTAGTCCTCACTTTGGCACCCTTGGCGTTGTTGTTGTCTGCACATGAGGGACAGGCTATAATCTGCCTGTCGTTCCCCACGATAGTCTTGATGTTGATGGTGTTTTGGCACTTGACGTGGTAGTACAGACCACAAAATTCACACTTTTTGGGGTATTTGTGCTTTATGAATTGTTTACAGCTGCTGCATGGTTAAAAATGCACTTCTTCACACACTCTTCTCGTCGTTTGCACTTATTTTTTGTCGATAACTTACTCGCAGTCGGTAAAGCAGATATTTGTAGGAGGATGATAAGTTATCGACGGAGTGAAAGAGTGGGTGTCGTGACTCTTACGGCTAGATAGAGAGTTATTGGAGAGAGCGTGAAAGTACCGAACTCGAACAGCGTGAAAACGCATTGAAAATTCTCCCACGATGCAGCAGATGTCGCCACGATGTTGAGAGAGAGAGAGAGAGAGAGAGAGAGAGAGAGAGAGAGAGAGAGAGAGAGAGAGGTTGGAATAAGTCGGAAATTTTCTTTATCGAGAATTCCTACCTGGTGACATCTTTGAAAAACGGTAAAAACCAGATATCTAAAAGTTATTGCAACTTTAGATGAGGAGTTCCAGATATTACTTTCAGGACAAGTATTATCCGTTTTTAACAATGTGACCTTGTTCAATCAGCTAAGTGAAGCTGCGAATAAGCTAAAGTTAAAGATAACCTATCTTGAAGATAATACAGTGCAGTTTGGTAACCCTTAAGTGGGTAAAGAAACCAAGAAGTAGTTACAAGTTGGTTGTACCTCACGGATGGGGCCGTGGTTGGGGCCCCTATCACACCAAACAACAAGTTGTTTGGTGCTTCCGCATCATTTGTCTACGTGTTTGTTTAATAAGGATGTTTTGCTTGATAAAATGATACTAGTTGCAAATCAACGTAAGATGAATCTAACATTCAAGGCTGATAGAAGACTTTCTGCATATGAGATTTTCTGGAGCATAGTTAATAATGAGTATCTATTCAACAAGATGCTACCACTTGCAAAAAGGGTTAGATTAAACCTCGGGCTGTATTGAATGGGAATTCAATGGAAAGGTAAATTTGAGATGGTTGTACCTTACAGGTGGAAGCGATGGTTGGGGCTTCCACCACTTCCCAAAATGGCATATCACTTTTTTTAATCTAACTGTTATGAAACTTGTCGAATCCAAGCCACTCAACGTATACTTGCTCTCCTCGTTTCTTCCGAACCATCTCTATGAGATATATGTCAGAATACTTTGTTCACGATAATTCCTCTTCATAAAATTCTCCAGTGATTGGTTTATCCTGATAGTCCTTGAAGTAATAGATAACTGGATACGTTGCAGCTACTCTACTCACTGTATATATCTCTGTTGACCAGTTAGGTGTATAACCCTTCTCAAAAATCTACTTTACTATACTCAATTGTATATGATCTCCTACTTTAAATTTAGGTTTCTTTGACTCGTGTTACTCGACCTTAAAATAATACAGACTTCATAGCTGCTGTAAATTCTTCTCCAGTTTTTCTTTTTGCTAGAACAGCCCATGCAAATTTAGAGAATCTATCGATGATTGTAAGAAGATATCTATAATTCTTGTTCTCCTTAGCATATGGTTGCATTTTAACTAAATCAGCTTTCTAAGTTTCATCTATTCCTCTCACATCAAAACTGCGACGAGGATGATTCCGTCAAGCTAGTTTGTGGAGTTTTCAAACTACTACTAGACCATTTAAAAATACTTAGCGAGCTACTTTGTATCAAGGTAATGCTCCATTATTCTTCGCAAAGAAAGATGCTATGATATCGGTATACTTTTTACTATTATGAATGCGAATTGATTCATGACTTTTGAAGCCTTTTTTATGAGCACTCGTCGCTTCAAGTATACTTTGATAGTTCCGCAGATCTGTTCGATTATATATCTGCTTATTTGGATGTTTTGCTATCAGCAACTCCATCAATCCTGGGGTTTTATGATATCTTCCATCTTTTACTTTGATACTATTATTACTAAAAATGATAAAAGAATCACCAAACATCCATATTCCACCTACTTTTCAAACTACATAAATTTTATCGTTATTCTGTTTTTGCTTTGACATCTTCATATACTTATCATCTTCTTCTTTTTTCTCTCCTACTTCTTCATCATCATCATCATCAACATCACTAGCAGCTGTTTCAAATCCACTCATTTTAGCATCCTTATCAGCTAAAGTTTCATCGAGACTATCATCATTATCAGTGTCACTATTCTCACCATCAGAAGCAACGTGAGTATTATCAATACTCTCGTTGATTTTTCCTTTTCTCACTGTTTCATTTAGAGAAGATTTCTTTTGCTTCTTGTGAGGAGGTGAAGAGGTAAAAGAATATTTTTTTCAGTTGAAGAAATAAGCTGTTGTAGAGGATCAGCAATCGGTTTAAAAGTATCTCCTACAGCTTTTTCGAAACTATCTTTTTCCATCTTCAACATATTATACTTGCCTTTGACTGCGTTTTGTGCTTTTACAAGCTGACGTAATATATTTTCTTCTATTTGAATATCACCCATGTTGATGCTTTAATATGCAAATATTAACTATGAATTTTACTATATGCGTGCTATATTTATTGCAAAACTATCGAACCCTTTTCGATATCTACCTCCATTGATTGGACTATCCTTATCAATCATAAAACCATACTTATCATCACACCAACATTTTGAGCATACATTTTTAAACTGCATATAACTCATATCAGAAATAACATGATCATCGTACAGATGTTTGAGATTTAGATCATCCTTTCATAAAATTACCAATACATTGTCTCTTACAAGATGTTTTGGAACTTTTATGTCTAATCTACTTTTCTTATGTCTCCCCATGCAGTAATATGCTTTTGTTATCTTGCTTTTTACAGGCAACATCATCAAACATCATGATTGAGTTGGTGAGAGTAGCTAAAAGGAAAATATTATATACCATTAAGGGGGCACACCACCTTTGAAATTAAAATCAAAATTTTTCATTAAAAATTTATAAATACTTATATAAATGAACAAACTTTTTATTACTATTCTTAGACATAATTACCTTTATTTTGATAGTTTTAGACCTTCTATATACCTCTATAATACCTACGTATAGTAGGGAGTCCATAATTCACTTACCTTAAGATTCCAAATGAACGAATGGCAAAAATGAGCTCAAACTCTAGGATATTGTTTAAAAGTACATTAGTTATGGTATGAATGAGGGGATTTGGTTTAAATTTCATAGAAAAAGTTTTATAAGCATATTACTAATTTTTTTATCAATTTTTTATTAATTTTAACATAACTATCATGTAACTTTTTTTCTATATATATTAAGCGCTTTAAGAAATATGCATCATAAAGATGAGTGCCGACGTGTTCGGACGTAATAAAAAAAAAAGGTGGTCGTGGTCCTCCTGGTTATGGTTTCAAAATCACAACAGATGGAAAACCGAAAAATGCTAGATTTAAGATCCCGATAAGAAAGAGACACAAACAAGTTAGATTCTATTTTGGAAGCATACAGAGAGCAATTTGATTTGAAATTACTTATCTACAAGCTAGAAATCGATACTATAAAAGAAGCTGTGTCACAGATCACAGCCCAAATTCATTCTGCAAACGTTTAACATGCAACATAAAAATGTAGTAGTTGAAAAACTCCACAAACTAGCTTGACGGAATCATCCTCGTCGCAGTTTTGATGTGAGAGGAATAGATGAAACTTAGAAAGCTGATTTAGTTAAAATGCAACCATATGCTAAGGAGAACAAGCATTATAGATATCTTCTTACAATCATCGATAGATTCTCTAAATTTGCATGGGCTGTTCTAGCAAAAAGAAAAACTGGAGAAGAATTTACAGCAGCTATGAAGTCTGTATTATTTTAAGGTCGAGTAACACGAGTCAAAGAAACCTAAATTTAAAGTAGGAGATCATATACAATTGAGTATAGTAAAGTAGATTTTTGAGAAGGGTTATACACCTAACTGGTCAACAGAGATATATACAGTGAGTAGAGTAGCTGCAACGTATCCAGTTATCTATTACTTCAAGGACTATCAGGATAAACCAATCACTGGAGAATTTTATGAAGAGGAATTATCGTGAACAAAGTATTCTGACATATATCTCATAGAGATGGTTCGGAAGAAACGAGGAGAGCAAGTCTACGTTGAGTGGCTTGGATTCGACAAGTTTCATAACAGTTAGATTAAAAAAAGTGATATGCCATTTTGGGAAGTGGTGGAAGCCCCAACCATCGCTTCCACCTGTAAGGTACAACCATCTCAAATTTACCTTTCCATTGAATTCCCATTCAATACAGCCCGAGGTTTAATCTAACCCTTTTTGCAAGTGGTAGCATCTTGTTGAATAGATACTCATTATTAACTATGCTCCAGAAAATCTCATATGCAGAAAGTCTTCTATCAGCCTTGAATGTTAGATTCATCTTACGTTGATTTGCAACTAGTATCATTTTATCAAGCAAAACATCCTTATTAAACAAACACGTAGACAGATGATGCGGAAGCACCAATGAAAACTTCTCATCAAGAACTGTGAAGATTTTTGTACCATACTTGGTTCTAACAAATGATTCTAGGTTTTGCTAAGGACTATCGTAAAATAGTAGTCAATGTAAGGCATGAACTTATACTTACTAGATCAAGGAATAATTTAAATGCTGTTATGCAGACACCTACGAGAGCTGCGACTAACGACACACCAGCTACATATGAAGATTTTAAAATTACTTTGATGAAAATTGAGTGGCTCATGCCCTATGTAGTACTCTCTAAAATGCATAAGATTCGGCTGCTTAGTCATATTCAAAACAATAAATCCATTGAAATGAGTTTTTGTAGTTGGGAGCTATATGAATATCCACTGCTCGCCACTACACCAAGACATGTTTGGACAGTCAAAATGTCTAATCAGTTGAAAAAGCTGCGCTTTATTATTCTCGGCTCCCAAACAAATCGAAAGGGATTGAGAGATGTGTATACTAGTCGCTTCGATCACTGCAACATCAGTTATGTAAAACTCTTCCTGAATTTACAGTACTATCCTTATGAAAATCTTAATTTGGATATCGATCGCAATCAGTATGCCATGCTCTACGGTATGCATGCAAACTTTCAAAATGCATACTACGAAAAAAGTATGGAGTCTATGCTGAAAAGGCAACACTATACCTCACCTACCTACCTCTCATCGTAATTGATTGTTTAAAGCAAAATGAGTCCTTGAAAAACGCATTAGTCGATGTACGATTGAAATTTGAGTCAAGAAAGAATTTTCCTCTTGGAACATCCGCTTATTACTTGATTCTACATGATTGTGTTGTTCAGTATAATCCTGCCAATGGTAATGTGAGGAAACTTGTTTAAACTTGTTTAAATGGGGAGAGAGGAGGGAGAGTAGTATAAAGGAGAGTGGCATAAACTCATTTGAGGTAGAGTACTTGGTTGATATGCAAGGCTTCAAGCAGCCAGGCAACGATTTCATTCTCAAAAAGCTCGCTGTTATTCCTCTAGGTGAGAATGCTAAGCCGCTGGTGTTACTCTTTAAAGCAGCACACCTAGCACCAGAAAATGTTACGTGTGAGGGTCGATGGTTTTGCTTTTCATGAGGTGTTAAGCTCGCGGTTGCTGCCAAAATACCGGGGTAATGAATGAATACGAGAGATTATCGGTGAATGTGTCTGTTTATTAATTGTAATTCACAATGGACTGATTGTATGAAAGAGAGAAACGCGTGTAAAGTGAATTCGGAGAATGTGCGTTCTAAGTATACGATCCTATCTGTGGTCTGTGAGTTACAACTACCTATCTAGTTCTGGATCGTGAGTGACGGAATCAAGAGCAAGCTTTGCATGCACCCCCTTTTATAGACTTCCCGGGTGATGTGATTCTTACCCCCGCGGTCGTCCGAAATCGTGGAAGAGAGGTTATGCTAAGTCGAAAGAAACGAGTTTTAAGATGAGTCCTAGCTGTTGCTATGCGCGTATTTGGCGACTTATGCATCGATTGCATTATAACTAGCAACGGTATATATGTGTGAGTATTTACACGTGACACTTAATTAAAAATTCTTGAATTGAAATAATAATTGTTTGATATAAACTATTTGAAATATTTTAGATTTCTTAAAAATAATGGTTGGACAAAAACCAGCAGTTCCGGCTGAAGAAATAATTGAAGCACAATCAACTTTGATACATATGAATTAAAAAACAAACTTAAAAGAAATAAAGACCTTATTTGGCAAGAGATATCTTCATGTGATACCTTGAATATTAACAGCGAAAGAAAAATAAAACCTCCTTATTTGTACATGCATGTGGATCAAGATAGGCGTAACATTTAGTCTTTATATAAAAAAATAAAAGAATTAGATACACATCAATGTGATGACAGTGAAACAATTCTATAAGAAATCGATAAAGATGAAATTTCAGAAAGTGAGAACACAAACGAAGACACAGTTTTCTATAAAGCAACCAAAAGAAAGAATAAAAATAAAATATTTGATTCTACAATAACTCCAGAGAGATGGTTTAAAATAAAGGCTATAACAAAAAATTAAAGATGGAAGAGAAGGTATGTCCTTGCAAGATCCTTACAAAGATATGTTTTTGAAAGAAACGTATTACAAGGAAAAATTACCTTGTGCATACAACTATAGACGGAATGTTATAGATGGCATAGAATCTTATGTCAAAATCACTACTTATTGCAATACTTGCTATGCACAGTAATAATTAACTGTTTTGATAAACCTATCGATGGTGAACTAGTCACATTCACTATAGAAACTTTGAATTCTTGTGAAAAACCTCATACAGCAAAAAGACGTCTAGCTGGGTCACAGACAAAAATAATTAAGAAAAAACTACAGCATAAAAAACCTAAGCAATGGCGAAGGGAACAAGCAAGCAAACATATGAAGTTTAGAGATCCTGAACCACCATTTCTTTATAGTCAAGAAGTCATTCAAAAAGCTAGTCACGAAGTCAAATATGAGAAATTAGGATTGAAACCAGGAATAAAGCTGTTTGAGTCCTTGGAAAACTGAAAAAAAGATTTTGAATTCAATAGAATTTTTAGAGGGATTTGTCTCGACAAATTTTATTTAATGTATTGGTCACCCGAACAGGTAAGCATTCATATTGATGGGCAAGCTAAATTGAAAAATCCTTTGTCGTTAGTTGCTACAGGTTCCGTATCTTTAAAAATGAAAAGGGTCAATGAAGTGTAGTGATATTTTTCTTACTGTTCTTTTGACATACATAAATAATATAATTGTACCTGTTGCATAAGTAATGTCATAAAAGAATAACACAAATTTTTTGTCTTATTGGCTTTTGGAGTGGAGAAAATCTGGTGCCAAAATCCCTGAATTTGTTGTGACAGTTATGGGCAAAGGCATTCAAAACTCTGTTTGTTGGCTTTTAATACTATGAATTTTGCTAAATACAACGATGAATGCCTTAAGGTCTTATAAAACGCAGAAAACAAAACTGAGTTGGATACTCAATTAAGAACATTTGGTACATGCTGTAACAAAATGGCCTTGTTTTAGCAAAGATAAGCCTAAAGTCAAAGAATTCTTACGTGATCTGCAGGATTCATGACAAACATAAACAATTTTAAGAATTTTTCTGTTTTCGAGTTTTTAGTTTCTGTATTTATAGTTTCTAACAGCAAAAATAAAAATGATCGTTGCCAGAAAGCTTTGACATACATCATTGAAAGAATAGAAACTTATAAATTTGATGAAAATGTTACAGAAAAACTAGAAGTTTTAGAGAAAAAGAAATTAAAGATATTTTTGTGGACATCGAAGACTTGAATACCAAAAGTAACCAAAGACTGACATGTTAATATGTAGATAAACTAAAAGCCAAGTCCATAGATAGTACACCTGAAAATAACAACTCTTCTGATTTTAACATTCGAAATAATAACTAGTATTTATCCAATTTTACTGATAGATTGTCTGTTCTTTGCACTGAATTCCCATGCTAGACCAAAGTGATGAACGTATATTTTGACAATTCTAAAGATGTGGCAAGTTCAGCAAGAGCAGAATCTTATTTGAGTGACTTTAAATCCTGTAAGGAAGCATCTCAAAGAGAAGATGTAGTCTTTATAAATCATTGTCGTCAAATTATTAGTGGCATGATCTTAGCACGTACTGCATTGAACAATTTGCAGCCAGATAAAATTGTTTTGAAAAAGAAACCTGCGAAAGACGACAATGAATTTCTTTTTGCCATAGAGCGATGGAAACATCAGTACACAAAAACAGAGATTGAAGATGTTTCTGATTTTTTGTCTGAAACTGTTAAACTTGTTGAAAGAAGTATAGCAAAAACAATTAATGAAAAAAATAGTTAAGTTTCAAATGATGAAAATAAGTAAAATCAATGATAAAAACCTTACATTGAAATATCAAAGTGACAAAAAATCACCTAAAACAATAAATTTAACATTACAGCAGTCAATCAAAAATAATAAATCTAACGATCTTCATTTCCATTCCGATCATACCTATCATAGCTTAGAATCCGAAACAAAATTACCCCAAACAATTTTTCAACGTCAGGATGAAACATTAGATTGCCAATATTCAGAGCATGCATTATCAAACACAGAAAACTACGATCATAACAACGAAGTGAAAAACCCAGATGTAGAATGTTCTATGAATACTATTATGAACTTAATACCGTTAACAGTCAAAGATGAGCAAGTATTACAAGATCAAATCACATTTTCAAAAAATAAAAAGACTTGTGGTAAATAATTATCTGCTGATCCTGAATTAAATCTAGTGCTACCAAAAGGAAAAAAGAAAAATAGAGGCAGAAATGTTATTAAAAATGGCAAAAAACTTCAAGAAAAATCATTAACCAATACATTACATACCAATCGAGCTTACTTACTTCATTGATTAATGCTAAATTTGAGTAATTATGATGTAAATTGTCAAGGTAATATAAGCAATTTATTCTGCAGTTTGATAAAAGATTTCACTTCCATTCAAGAAACTTCATTATGCCAAACCTGTAGATATAATACAGAATGCAATAAATGTCAAATACCGATCCCCAATACTGATATTATAGTAAAGCATAATTTGACTATGCAAAAGCAATAAGATCAATATTTCACAGACGAAAATGTATTTTGTTCAAATTATAAGACCAGTAATTCACGTCTCCCATGTAAAGTAGGTCCTTACTTATGCAGATACAGAAGATTCTTATAAGCGATCTCTAAATCCAAAGATGACTAATTTCAACCAGTTAGATATTACGTCTACATTGAAGTTCCTGTTACAATTAATGTAAAAAAAGATACATTTACTCTGTGTGGCGTAGGTAGGTATATTCTTCTAAGTGTTGATAAAGGAATGAATCATTATGTTGCTTATTGCCGGAAGATAAACGGCACCTGGAATGAAAGAAATGACTTATTATCTTATAAGACAGCTATTACAGAATTTCAAACATAACGATTACAAATGAAAATTAGCATGTTATTTTATGTAAAATTTAATGACAATCCTTAACATAACAA
Source organism: Nasonia vitripennis (assembly GCF_009193385.2). Classification (NCBI taxonomy): domain Eukaryota; kingdom Metazoa; phylum Arthropoda; class Insecta; order Hymenoptera; family Pteromalidae; genus Nasonia; species Nasonia vitripennis. Next base: position 179,786 of record NW_022279632.1, read on the forward strand.
AAAGGTGATAAATAAATATATTGAAATCATACGTCTATTTGATTCTGTTTTAATGTAAATAAATCGATATAGGGCATACTTACTCAAAAATCAAAATTGCTCGAAAGTTTTTCTAGGTGACCCAGGGATTCCAAGCTTGTAAGGATATAAATGTTGATTATCTATTGGCAGCAATCGCTTAAATCTATTTAGTTTGGATAGCTTTGCACCAAAGTCTACCCTATGAAACAGAATTTGATAAAAAGACATTGGTCTTGATTTTTGCTTCTTTATTTGATCCATTCTCTTCCTAAAATCAGGTAAATATTAAAATATATTATTTAAATGCCATCTGCATTTATACATAAAATTTACTTACTGGACTATTAATTAATGTTTTTACGAAGATACTCCAAAATCACAGCTGCGACTCCACTATTACATTATATGTTAAGCGCAGTACTTTTTTCTCCACTGCGCGGCAGACGGCTGCTCTCTATAGCAGCTGCAGCTGAGCTGCAGCTACGCTGGGAATGGCTTGCGCATGCGCGGTACGACAGTATTGCATACTCAATTTCTCAAAAATGATTTTTTAGCTTTTTTATAAATATGCTTTTTTCCAATATTTAGCGCTGTCTCAATCACAAGTGGCTAGGGTTCAATTTTTTAACATTGATAGAATTTCGGTAAGTATAATATTTCTCGAGAAAAACGTTTTTTTCAAAGTACATATAGCGCATTTGTTTTGAAACGACCCAAATAATTCCGAGATAGAATCCGCCTGGCCGTGAGAGTGTTGCGGGACGAATAACGTAAAAGTGGTGGGAATGCATTATTAGACGGTCCAGATCCGTTATCAACGTGCAGCAGGTTTCGTTGATTTGGGATTTACCTGTCCTTACCCGACTACGTAAGCAATGTAGCCGTAGTAAGGGACCGTCAACGGGGTGCGATATCCCCCTTTGATCCGCACATTAACTCCCGAAGGTCGTGCAGCCCGGCAGAGGGCGTAGGTGTATTAGGTTGCCTTAGCCCGGGTGCCGGTTAGAGAATTACCCCCCAGCGTGACACAAGATACTACTGTCCTGCCTCTGCTAGAAGCATATCCCAAATATAGAGAGGATAGAAATGACTTGACAAGATACTTAGTAGAATTATAATACTTGTAATCGTCATATAATCGTTTATTCTTCTCTATATATTACAAAAGGAGAACCTGACATACCCAGGTACCGTTCGTGTGTACACTACACACATACTAAGCGCAAGGATAGTTGGAGGCGCTAGGCTAAATCGTATAGTAAGCAGTAGCGCAGTCTGGAGTAAGAGCCATTTCGTCGTCGTGAGAAGTAGTGACTCCTCGTAGCTTGCGGAGCTGTCTTTATACCTAGGCCAGCCCCTCTACGCAATACTGTAGGGAGCTTCCTCGGCAGCCCTGCGTAAGTCAGAAGTGGGAAAGTCCGCCATGTTGGTTGGAGCGAGAGAGAGAGAGAGAGAGAGAGAGAGAGAGAGAGAGAGAGAGAGAGAGAGAGAGAGAGAGAGAGAGAACGAGCGTATGTCGCGGCCTGCAAGCCGCATAACGTTTCTGGCGCTTGAACTGACAAGTTGTCCAATCAGTCCAATTAAGCATTTCCGAAGAAGCTGGTGGTTATTACAAACCCTCAGACTTCTATCCTCGAGAGAATAGGACTCTCATCCACGTCATCTCCGACGCTCAATTCTACATTGGTGACCCCGACTTCAAGAAGGCGAGCGAGTAGACTTTCGTTCCGCCTTTTTGCCGCGGTCAGCCTCTCAGGTGACCGCCTTGCCCAGCTAGTGAGTTCTCTTTGTCGACGGCGTTCACGGCGCGGTCAGCCTTTCAAGGAGACTACCTCGCAGCAACGTCGTGCAGCTTCTCGACGGTATCCTTGCCGCGGTCGGCCTATCAGGCGACAGCCTGTGCAGCAGCGTCGTCCAGCTTTACAGCAGCATCATAGCCGCGGTCAGCCTCTTCAGGCAACCGCATACTCCGGCTTCGCCGTTTATCTTTTCAGCGTCACTGTAGCCGCGATCAGCCTCTCTAGGCGACTGCCTTTCGCAGCCGTTCCTGCATCTTCCCAGCAGCGGCGGCACTTCTGGCAGCTTTTGCCGACATTGAATCTCTCGCAGCGGATCGACCTGGACATCATCATTGAGTCATCATCGTCATCATCGTCATCATCGCAGTCATCGTCGTCGTCAGCATCGTCCAGCGTACTCCTCTCGTAAAATAAGGTATTCCAGTGTTAGTTTTTAGTGCAGTTCCAAGAATTTGAATTCAAATCGAATTGTGACTCGCTTCCGAGAAACGGGCGGCCATCTTGGATTTTAGCTCGCGGTTTTTTTTTCGTAGCGTGCGTATCACAGGTTGCAGCTGTCAGGCGCAATGTTCGCTCCGCCTGCGCTTGGCGCTCGTTTTTCGCGAAATTTCGTTTAGAGTGGCGGTTCCCCAACCGTCGCAAATTTCACGCAGCGGCGTTTTAGTTCTAAGAATTTGTCAACGCCCGTACGTATTTACACGATATCTTTTAGTTCTAGTTTTTAAGTTAAATGTTCACATTTGTGATACGCCTGCGTGCGTGCACTAGGACAATTTGTACTATGTATTGCAGCGTAAATAGGTAAGCTGTGACAATGCCGGAGACACCGGAAGAACTCGCGACTCGCCTGCAGCGAGAGCTGGACGAGGCCAGGGCTGCGATGATGCATCCAATCACTCGTATAGAGGCTTACCGTTTCCCCAAACTCACGGCGTTCATCAGAACTGATCCAGGCATGTGGTTTACACAGGTAGAAGCTTTATTTCGGCACGCGCATATCACGGTTTAGGAGACCAAAGCGGATTGTATTATTGAAGCGCTTGATCAGGAGGCTATGACTGCCATTAGGGACATTGCTCTCATAGAGCCTCAACCTCCCGACGTTTACGCACAAATTAAGAAGAGATTAATTACGGCTTTTTCGGCTTCCACTGAGAGCAAACTTCGTAAGATTCTCAAGGGCCGAGTCCTCAGTGATGGCAAGCCATCACTTGTTTTAAATAGGCTTAGAAAGCTTAGACGACGGTGCTAAATGCGATCATCAAATTCGTCTTTCAAAGTTCAGGCACGTTAGAGCTCAAATTCAGACAAATCCAAAAGGCGTTCGCGTTCCAAGTCTCGTAATTCGTCAGGTCTTTGCTTGGCGCATAGGAAGTACCCAGATAATCCCACTACGTGCAAGAAGTAGTGCTCTGAGTACTCCAATTGGTTGGCAAAAAACTAAGTGAACCTTTCCTTGCTGAGACGTCAGGAGATGGTTCCTCCGATTCAAAACGTCTCACTCTTCGAGATCTAAAATTTGGGCGCAGATTTCTCATTGATTTTGGAGCAGAAATCTACGTTCTCCCAGCTAGTTCCAAGATCAGTTCAAAATCCTCTTCTCGCAAGCTTTACGCGGCCAATGACACTGCAATAGACACATACGGTAAAACGTTCCTATTGTTATATTTAGGCTTGAATCGTCCCATAGTATAACTGTAGACATTCACAACCGTCGTCTCGTTGATTCGGTTACATCGCTATTATCCGTAGGTTTAATCAAAATGGTTCCAGTTTTTGGAATCCATTCGGTAGCTTCTAGCTCCAAATGTACTCAACTTTTAGCTGAGTTTCCTAAAATAACAGGCTCAGTTGCGCACGATCCTCAGTTCAAATCTGATATTCTTTAAAAAGGACAGGTCATATCGACCTTGTAGCGTGTACTGTGCTTTATACCCTACAGCGCTCTTGTACGACTGTACCAGTGAACTGCATAGAAACAAAATTTGTTCTTCGTTAGATCTCTTAAAAGCTTTCACTCTGATTCCTATTGCCCCCGAAGACATAGAAAAGACTGCGATCACGCCCTTCGGTTTATTTAAATTTATGTATATGACCTTTGGTCTGCGCAATGCCAGCCAAACCTTCGAAAGGTACATCAATAGAGCGTTAGGAGATTTGAAATTTGTATTCATCTATATTGACGATATTCTGATCGTCTCAAAATCCGTCGAAGAACACTTCGAACACCTGCGTACAGTTTTCGAACGTTTAAACAAATTCTGTTTGTGTATTAAAGTTGATAAGTGTACCTTCGCTGTTGAATAACTCGTATTTTTAGGTTATACAATCAATTTGTAAGGCATTCGTTCAACTTAGGAGAAGGAGCTTTTCCAAACCCTACACTGTAGTGGAGTTGCGTCGTTTCCTTGGCATGGTGAACTTTTATCACCGCGACCGCCCTCACGCTGGAGAGGCCCAAGTTCCTCTTAACGCGTATTTTCGCAATTTACGTAAAAAAATAAGCATCTAATCAAATAGACTGCGGAAACCAGCAAAGCATTTGAGAAAATCAAATCTGATTTGTCAATGCTTCTCTGCTCGTTCATCCTCGCTGTGGCGCAGAACTTCGCCTCGTCACAGATGCTTCTGACGTAGCGATGGGTTCTGTTGTAGAACAGAAATCGCTCTCGAACGAATGGGAACCTTCAGCCTTTTTCTCGCAAAAGTTGATCCCAGCTCAGCAGTTGTACAGTACCTATGACAGGGAACTCACTGCAATGTTCGAAGCAGTGAAGTATTTTTCTTACATAGTTCAGAGCTGTAACTTCAAAGGTTCGGACAATGTAATGGCGAATGCTCTCTCTAGGATAGAATCAGTTCGCTTTCCCCTAGAATTCGATCTGGTAGATCTAGCTGCCAAACAGAAAGCGGATGAACAGCTGAAAGAGATTCGTGAGTCACCAAACTACCCTCTTACTCTTAAGCGTATTCAGCTTGGTCCCGAGCACACAGTCTTATACTTTGAATTGTCTGGCGAAAGCTTGCGTCCGTACATACCGAAATCTTTCCGTAAATCAGTATTCGACTTCTTTCACAACACCGCTCACCCTGGTCCCAAGATCACAGGCATGTCAAAACATTTCCTAAGCACTTTGTAGCTTCAGACGGTCGTTTTGATCACGTTCATATCAACATCGTAGGGCCTTTACTGGTGCGTGACGGTTATCAATAGACTAACCATGATTGATCGCTTCTCTAGGTGGGTCGAAGCTGTTTCCCTTCAGGAAACCTCAACTCAGACCGTAGCTCGCGCGTTTTTCGACACATGGGTGTCGCGCTTTAGCGCACCCAAGGTCATCACCTCGGATCAAGGAGCACAATATGAGTCGAGACTCTTTACTGCGTTATTATCCTTGATCGCTTGTGAGCGCATTCGTACTACTGCGTACCACATGGCCTCTAACGGCATGATTGAACGGTGGCATCGCACGTCAAAAGCTGCGTTTTTGTGCTCTCCACTGTACTATTAGGTTTGCGTTGCTATGTAAGAGCCGATACCGAGGCTTCTGCGGCTGAGTTTTTGTATGGTACCACGCTACAGTTACCTGGCAAATTCTTTATTCCGAAAGATATTAAGCCCGATCCGCAAATATATGTAGAGGAGTTCCGTTAGCATATGCGTCCGTTAGCATGCACCCATGTTCACATGCGGAACATGGCCAAGGAGTCTTTCGAGCGTCCGTACCCAGGCCCATACAAGGTACTGTCTCGCGAATCCGATCGTGTATTTAAAATCGAAGTCAATGGTGCCCCTCGTAGCGTTTCTATAGAGCTTTCAAAGCCCGCATTCTTCGTAGCAGAAAACTTAGTCGATGCAGTTCGAATGGCAATCAGCCACTTGTCCCTCGTCTGGTACTCTGAACATATCCTACCAAAAAAGTAAAGTTCGCGTCCGATACTAAAGCGCAAGCTTAGCTTTGTGATTTAGTTTTAAGCAGCATTTTGTACTTTCATATTTTTGTATTACTTGTTGTAAGTAGCTATGTATGTACATGCGATTCTTGGTTCTTAACCCTTCTGGTTCAGAGCTTGCAAGTTGATCAGCAAGAATCTCGGGGGGGGGGGGAGTGTGTGGGGAGCTCCCTCAGCAGCCCTGCGTAAGCAAGGAGTGGAAATGTCCGCCATGTTGGTTGGAGCGAGAGAGAAAGAATGAACGAGCGCATGTCGCGGCCTGCGAGCCGCACAACGTTTCTGGCGCTTGAACTGGCAAGTTGTCCTATCAGTCCAATAAAGCATTTCCGAAGAAGCTGGTGGTTATTACTAACCCTCAGACTTCTATCCTCGAGAGAGTAGGACTCTCTACCACGTCATCTCCGACGCTCAATCTACAGTACGTTATGCGCGCACGCCATCTGTGTCGGTAAAATGTACTTCAGTATGTATGATAATCTACCGCAGTCGATAACTTACCAATTGTCGACCTCTTTCCCAGGGATGTGAGGTCGTCTCAGTTTCTTGAATTTTAATTAATAACTACGGGAGTTCAATTACAACAAATAGATTATTCGTAATGTGCAATTGAAAATACATCAATTAGTATTTTTTTTTATTATATATATTTAAAATTTGCAGGCTTGAGTAAGGGGGGTTGAGAGTTGTGCTAAAAGAATCGTACTCCATAAGTTTAACTCTGATCAAATTGACTTTATTTGAGCGCCATAAACCCCTATGTACATGAGATTTATGGCGCCGCGGCCCCATAACCCGTTGAGGCGCCATAAACCCCTATTACGCCGTTTATCATATACATATACATATATATATATATTGTTTATTAGCTAAATAAAAAGACTTTTTGGTTCACAGGAATAAGTATACTTTATAGAAAACCAGTCAAACAGCCTCCTAATTTATTTTCTTTTCTTAGTCCTTTGAGCTTAGATGTATGGATATACATGGCAACTGCTTATTTGGGTGTATCAGTACTTCTTTTTATACTTGCAAGGTAAGCATATGCATGTTTTTAAATTCTTTTGTTTGTTTATCTATCCATCTAAGTTTTGAACTATTAGTTTTTACAAACATTAACAATAAACATTTGCAAAGTAGCGTACGTAGTACGTACGGACAAATATACATATCTCTTAATTGATACAAAAATATAATTGTTTTCTTATAAACTATGAGAATGTTAATCACATGATGCAGTGGGTAATCATGATAAGAAACATATAAGTGATATATCTGCCTATACGTCAAGTACAAAAATATTTCAGAACATTATATATTTAATAGAATAAAAAATACCGCTTTCAATTCCTTCGCACTTAGCTTCCTCCTATTTTGCTTTTTGTTATTGTTTTAAATTTAATAATACATTGTGCCAGTGCCACACCAGTTGCACATACTATTTTTGAATGAGTGCAAGGTATAATGCAGTTTGTCGAACACATTTTTATTGGAGGGCCCGCTCGTGCTCACTCCTGTTAGGACCGCCAAATGACTTGCACGTTTAGCTTCCTTACGGATTTTACGTTTGCTTTGTGAAGTGAATTTGAGATCTGCCCTTTTAAAAGCAATCACTGTTCACTTCGTCGTGCTTTAGTGTTCTTGCGTTTTACGGAAATTTCGCGATCGCGTAGTTCGCGTGTGTGTCTGGTGCGCGAGTGTGTGCCTTGAGACGTTAGGCTAAGTGTGTTTTGGAAAGGTGCCTACGTTGTGGACGTGGTTCCTTCCAGGGCGAGCGAGCTGCGGCAACACCTTGTCGCCCTCGTGCCAAGCGTCTGGCTTCCCGAGACGTCGGAGCGCGCTTGGAACACGGTTGCGGACAATCTTCTCGCTTCCCAGGCCCGGCTTCCAGACCTCAGGGACCAGAACGGAAGCAGCGGCGGACTACGACGTGGCCAGCTCAGCGTCTTCTACAGCTGCAGCTTATTTCTTTGCGATATTGCGGTAAGAGAGCTCTCCGCGTGCGTCAAAGGTACCTCGCGTTTTACGTTTCTGCGTGTGTCTTTTTGGATAAGTTTTTCCTCTCTAGAGTCACTTTTCTTTTCTTTCATTTGTATAATTTCCTTTTTTTTATTTTCAATAAAGCTTACACTTGCTGAGGCTTTTCCCTCTGATCCGTGAGGGTTTTTACGCCACAGCAAGTGCACTTTTCTTTTATCGCGAAATAGTGTGTTTTAATTAAAGAACCCTTCACTCACTCAATCCCTTTCCTTGTAAAAACTCACTCTGAGTTCTTCTACTTACTTTTTAGATTATTATTTAGCTTTATTCATGACTGAACTGTGTAGCTACCTTATTTCTTGAAAAGTGGGACCTACAACAGCTCAATTGACTAAATAAATACAATTTTTTTTTAAATATTGAAGGTTTTTTAATTTTTTTATAATTTTTCTACTTTTTAACATTTTTTCTAAATTTTCAAAAATTTCTAAACTTTTGCAGGAATAGAGAATTTAATTTCCGCATTTTGCGGGAATAAAGAGGTTATTTCCTGCATTTTGCGGGAATAAAGAGACTATTATAATTCAGTCGTGAATAAAATTTACAATGTGTTAGATGAACGTATTTATACTTAATAATTAATTTACTTTTATTATTAGTACGTACACTAAGAAAAATAATGTAACAAAAGTTGCTATAAGTTAAGCAAAAATTTCTATAATGCCTTGTGAGATATGCTCGCAATCTAAACATTTTTACTGTGTTAGTAGCAATTTTTGTTACGAACACAGTACAAATTTTTACAAATTTGTGATTAAAATTACTATAGTACATAGTATAGATTTGGCTTCAGTACCGCCGAGAGAATTAATTTCTTTATTTATTTATTCTAAAATACAAATACGTAACTGAAGTTAAAAAAAGGACTGCATCAAGCACGGGCGGGTGGGTGGTAAAAAGTGGATAAGTTTATTATCTTGAAAACACAAAAAATAGTTTTGCGAAATGCAAAGAAATGGCCATAAAACAGAAACACGTCAATCGATCTAAACAAAGTAACTTTTCCCGAATTTGAAATCATATTACATAACTTTGTGCCGAATTATATACACATACACATACACACACACACGCACACTTGCGCGGGGATGCCGATACCTCGTATGTGGCGCGTCCCCTGGGTGGCAAATAGGGGAATGCTCATCGGCGCGCCAAGGTCTCCTCAACCGGCCGAAGGGTAAAACAGAAATAATATATGCTCCGCGGACCAAACAGGCTAGGGGAAGAAACCTCCAAGATAAATTAAACATGAATAGTGAGTTAATAAAATTACTACCCCAAGCGGGTCAAGCCACAGTACCCAGTCCCGCCGTCGATTCCGATCGGGTGAAAGCCCCGGTGGTCGTCGCTGGCCCGTGGAATTGAGGAGGGTCCAAACTCACTTAGGAGCAACACAGGTTTCTCACCTGACTTCTGCTGCATGTAGAGACGCAGGTGATATGGAAATGGAGGTTTATATAGACAGGGATAAAAGAGCTGTTCGCATAATGCAAAGGATTGCGCACTTTGATCGCCTTGGCAGCAGAATCAATGAATTGATGTACTATGTCAGGGACAGGCACGATGTGCAAAAATAATTTAAAGATCTTGCCCGAATCATAAAGAGCAAGCTATGAGAATCTCTGCATGGCCGACGATAACTTACAGCAATGCTAACGCCCGGAAACTCAGGGGAGGGAAACCCAGACAACTCTGAGTCTTAGATCTCGGAAGGCGGGTACAACAAAGAAGCGTGGCATGAAGTCGTCACAAGAAAGTCAAAGAAATAGGAGAAAAAGGCAAGTAAAGAGGACAAAAGTGTCTCTGGCGTTACAAACCAAAAAAAGACTAGCAAGGACGGACCGAAGCAGGCAAGACCTCCCAGACTGGATACTTTAATCATCAAAGCTCCAGAAGGAAAGAGCTATGCAGACATTTAGTCAAAAATGAAAGTGGCTCCGTCACTTAACACGCTAGGAAATAGCGTAAATAAAATACGCAAAACAGTTGCAGGAGATCTTCTAATAGCGCTTGAACGTACAAGAGAATTCAAAACCTCGGATTTCCAAGAAGCAGTTCAAGCGGTACTAGTGGAAGGCACCACAATTAAAGCACTCCAGGAAGAAGAAACCATTGAAGTAAGAGATTTGGACATACTTACCTCAAAAGAGGAGGTAATAGAAGCACTACAAAAGAAAATTGGCGAAGAGAACATCATAGAAGTCTCTACGATAAGATCTCTGCGAAAGACGTATGGTGACACGCAGATTGCAGTGATACGGGTACCAGCTCAGATAGCGGCTAAGATCACTAAGCTACGAAAGATCAGAATAGGATGGGTCAACTGTAGGATCCGAGTGGCTTACTGCAAAAGCGAGCCGCTTAGGTGTTATAAATGTCTTGGTTTAACCAATACAGTAGAAACTGTACAGTAACTGAAGATAGAAGTAAGCTTTGCTTTAAATGTAGAAAAGATAGGCACAAAGCAAAAGAGTGTAAGAACCAACCCAACTGTGTACTCTTCAAAGGGGCCACAGGTGGAAAAAGTGACCACGCAGTTGGTAGCTATGCATGCTCAGTTTACCGAGATGCAGTAGAAGCCACTGACATACAAAGAAAATGGAAATAGTGCAGATGAATATAAATCACTGCGCGACTGCACAGGACCTACTGAGCCAGTGTCTCCGTGAGACAGAAATCGACAGCTATTGTCTGTGAACAATACAGAAACCTAGACAAACCATCGTAGGATATGGACAGTACTGGTAAAGCGGCGATATGGGCATGCGACAACGCCGCTATCTAGGAAAAAATGACGATACGTTATGAAGGATTCATACGCGCTAAGGTCGCATGCCGACAAAAAACCGAGAAAATAAACGACGGTACCTTAAAGAGTTACAGGACGAGGTTGAGCTTAATCCCTGGGAGCGACCAAGTAGTAATGAAGAAGATAAAGGGATGTTATATCCCCTTCCTAAACCTGGGATTGATGGACCGTATTGTGACCACACTGTTTCCCCCTGTTTTTCCAAATGGCGGAATTATTCCAACAATCACCACAGAGGAATTACTAGCTGCAATATTGCATTGAAACAAGCTATACAGGCACGCCCCAATTTATTTGTGGACTTGTACAATTCATGTGTCAAAGAAAAGACGTTTCCTAAGAACTGGAAGAAGCAACGCCTAGTGCTTTTACAAAGAGGAGATGAGCCGCCTGGAGAAGCTGCCTCATATAAACTACTTTACATGCTGAACAACCTGAGCAAGATTTTAGAGCGCATAATCGGCGTTAGAATAGACCAAGTCATTGAAAAACCAGGCAGACTAGCCGAATATTAATACGGCTTATGGAAAAAACGCTTCACTCTTAGAGCTGCACTGCTAGAACTGCAATAGAAGGAAAATGATGGAAAGAAGGATCCAAGAAGTACGGTACCATTATTACACTGGATGTTAAAAATGCGTTTAACTCTGCCAACTGGGGCAAGATACACGAGGCACTACAGAAAAAAGAGTTACCCGCATGTATAAAAAGGTTTATGTCTGACTACCTGAAAGACAGAACCCTTTTGTATGACACAGAGAGCGGCACAAAAGCCTATCAAGTAATTGGAGGGGTCCCACAAGGAATTAAGCTAGAGCTACCCGAAGATGTAACGGTGTAGGGTTTGCAGATGACATTGCAGTTGTGGTAGTAGCAAAGCAAAAGGAAGAGGTGACGGAAATCGCTAACAAGGCAGTAGGTATAATCCACGATTGGCTAAAACAGACTGAACTTGAGCTTGCTAGCCATAAAACGGAGGCTATGCTTATATTTAGTAGGAAGAAAATAGAGACAATAACGTCGTTAGTGGACGGACAGGAAATAGACACTCAGCCGACCATTAAGTACCTGGAAATCACCATGGACGCCAGACTAACATTTAAGCAGTATCTTGAGAGGGTGAGCAATAAGGCAGCAGAAGTTGGTGCTGCACTATCGCGACTAATGCCAAATGTAGGTGGGACAACGCAGGGTCGAAGGTTACTCCTAGCCAGTGTAACTACAATAATTATGTTATACGGTGCCCTAATATGGGCGGACGCTATGTTGGTAAAGCCCTATGCACGAAAGCTGTCAACAGTTTATAGGAGAAGTGCATTGTGGGTCGCTTCTGCCTACCGAACAGTATCAGAAGATGCAGTCTGCGTTATTTAAAGTATGCCGCCTATTGACCTTCTAGCAACAAAACGAAAGAATATATATATATATATATGAAGAAAGCCGGCGTGGTGACAATACTCAGAAGGAAGTTTGGAAATCCACAAAGGAGCAAACCCTAGCCGAGTAGCAAAGACGATGGGACTCCAGTGGAAAGGGGCGATGGACGCATCGCCTCATACCACGATTGTTGGCTAGACCAATAGACGACACATGGAAGTGAATTACTACCTTACGCAGTTTTTGAGCGGACATGGGTGCTTTTGTGCCTACGTACACTGATTTAAGATAGAGGATAATCCAAATTGCCCAGTATGTTTGGAAGCAAACGAAGATGCGGAGCATGTCTTCAGTAACCGTTCATGATACGAAATAGAACGAGAAGAACTCGAGCGTTACCTTCAAACTAGGTTGACCCCTGAGTTAATGATGACAGCTATACTAACGTCAAAAATTGGCTGGTGCGCAGTCAACAACTACGTAAGGACCATTTTCAAGAAGGTTAGAAATGACGAAGAGAATAGAAGGGAAGATCAAGGCGAAACAGCTGAGTAAAACTGTTGCTAGACGAAGGCTACTAGGTAGTAGATACGAAACGCTTCTTGGACTGATGCAGAGAAACGTAGGTCACAGAGTTGAGCTCTTACTCCCCTGCCTGATGCAGAGGAACGTAGGAACTAGGGTTGAGTACCTCTAAATGCTTTTCAGACCAAAGCTAAGGAACGTAGGTAACTGAGTTGAGCCCAGACTCTCTCACCCGATGCAGAGGAACGTAGGTGTCGAGGTTGAGTCTGTCCAGAGGATGGCTGGTCGATGCTGCTTGAAGTAGACGACTGGGCGATACTGCAGGAAGCAGACGGTTGGACGCTGCAGAATGAAGAAGACGGCAAGACGATGCAGAATGAAGAAGACGAGTTTGATCCTGAACCCCTAATCACCTTGGTGGATGGAGGATGTATGGAAATGTCAAACTTCAAAGAAGAAGCCAAAAAAGGCTAGTTAACGGGTCCAACGGTATTGTTCAACGATAGTACATGTCATGGTCTGGTGTCAAAAGGCCACTTGTGCAAAGCGTGCTCTGCCTACGCCACATAAAAGAAAAAAAAAACACATTTGCACACACATAGGCGCAAGAAAAAGAGAGGCTGTACTCCCATTTATCGTGTCCTCAGGTAGCCGACATAGGAGTGCTCGATGTTTGCATACATTGCTACGTACGTAGTGCTGCCTGCAGAGGGTAGGAGAGGAATAAAATATCTCCCGCAGACCAAAAGTCTAACGACCAATTATAACCCACCACATAAAATAAGGCCGGATCTTTTGAGTAAGGCTGAGCAAACGCTCGCCAGCTGCCGCAGTGCGACTTAACTTCGACTGCTGAGGAGGATGGATATGAGATAAACTGGATTCTGACACTCCTAAGCTGCTGGTAAGTACACGGGCCCAAGGCGATTTAGCCTACCTGCTCTGGCTGCCCTATCAACTCGCGAAAATCCTGGTGGCTTTGGCGGTGCTGGGTGGCAGGGCCTTGCGATAGACAAAAGGAGGCATTATTTCTCTTTCCTGAATGTTTTTTGATCTAGGATTTAGAGAGGAAGACGAGTAGAAAGTAGGTAGGAGAAGTAGAGAAACAAAAATTAATAAAAGAAAGACGATGATACGTACACCTACGAGAAAAAACTTGGGGACTTTGGATACTCCAAAAAGTTTTAATGAAACTGTGTCCTCCGCCCAAAAAACAGACAACAACATAAGTATCGAAAACACAAGCACTGGCGCCATGGATGCGGCTACTTTAAGTGCAAGGAAGTAAATACTTGAGGCCTCAAATAAAATCCGGATGGTAGAGAAGAATAGTAAAAAGATTTGGGAAAAGATAAGAGAAAAAACTATACATAGTGGACGCGGTAGTGTAAGTTGCGACAAACATCTACAAACCGGTTAAAAACGACGTAGCGACAATTATGAGGCTGGCCAAATGTCTAAAAGATAAGCAAGTAGCACTAAATAAGAGTAAGGAGAGCGTTGGACTGATGCTAAGCCGAATAGAAACTCCACCGTCTAGAATGGAGCCACAATAAAGGTACTCCAGCATGAGTTGTTCTTTAAAATAAAGGACCTTGATATGCTCAACTCTGGGCAGGATATAATAGATGCGCTGCAAAGATAGTTTACTCAAAGTAACAAACTGGTGGATGAGACTGCGATAATGATGGTGCGAAAAACCTACGGAGATACGCAGACTGCTGTTATCTAGCTACCAGCCCAGATGACCCAATAAGCAATCTTATAGAAAAGATCAAGTTAAGTTGAATAAACTGCAGAATAAGGGAGATAAGACGAGACTACCACTCTGATGTTATAAATGCTTGGACTTCGGGCATATAGCTAAAATGTGCATGAGTACGCAAGACTGAAGTCAATGCTGCTTCAAATGTGTTACATCAGGGCATGCAGCAAAAAGTTGCAACAACAAGCCAGCTGTATTCTCTGTCGCGAAGAAGATAAAGAAGAAAAAAGTGACTATCCTGCGGGTAGTTACGCATGCCCAGCCTACCAGGCATTATTTATAGTAGCAAAAAAGAGAATATGAGAATAGTACAACTTAATATTTTGGGAGTGAGGTGGGTGCAGGAGAGTGTAGGAGAATGTGAGGTGAAGAAATCGTGACGAACGCAGAACTCGGTGTTTGGGAGTGTGTGTTTATTCGCTGTTGATATTCGCGTGACAAAGTCTGGATGTGACGTGACTCGTGTCGTGGCTCCAGTTGTACTGAACCTAGTCGGCTCCAGCGTCGACCGTCGACGGTCTTGACCTTTCCGCTTTCTGTACCGATCACCGATCGGATCCGCAGGGACCGAGCGTGCGCGGTCCGGATAGCGCGTCGGTGGCAGGGGCGGCTGGCCCAAGCGGCCGGCCGTTTACTTTTTTATTACGCCGGGGATTCCCCGCGCCGGCGAGCTTTAGCCGCCCGCATTGAGGTGCGGGTGACCGCAATAAAAGGTTCGAGCGCGGGTCCGAGCGTTTTACTGCTTCCTCGATGAGGAGGACTTATCTGTCCTAATGCACTCGGCCAGGCCGGGAAAACCGAGTTCTAATCCGGGCCGCGTCGTTCGCGGTACGAACGCTAGAGTCTTCGCGTGCGTGTGCGTGTGAGGAGTGCATGTGTGTGCGTGTGTGCGCGAGTGTATGTGTGTGTGCAAGTGGGTGCTGTGTGGCCACCACAATCTTAATCACTGTAAAGCAGCTCAGAACCTCCTTTGCCAGTATGTCTATAAGCAGAAGAAAAACGTAGCCATTGTGGGTGAGCAATACAAAAACCTGGAAAAGTCAACATGGAAATCTGATGGATCAGGCAAAGCGGCAATCTGGGCATGCGGGGACGCTGCTTTCTAGGAAAAATTAGCTGTGCAGGTAGAAGGTTTTGTGCAAAGATAGCGGGTATGCATATTGTTGAAATATGGTACATTTAAATTGTACATTGATAAGTTTAAGCCAAGTTCAATATATATTGCCAAGTTCAGACCAAGTTCAGTATGTATAGTATAGAGCGCGCGAGAATGAGTGAGCGCGCTAATGAGTGTGTGAGGGGACGCACACCTGTAAGCATCCCCTCTTCTCGGTATGTGCATGTTAATCGCGTGACTGCAAGAGACGCCGAAATCATGCAACGCTACGCGACTACAACTCAGTCTGCTCGTTACTCTACGCTCTACCACATGCATGCTTGGCATGCTTTGTATATATCCACTACAATAAACTCTATTATTATAAACAATCCGTCCGTCTACCTCACTTATTAATTTATCGTGGTAGCAGAGCGTGGTTTGTATATCTTGTCTGTCTTTTAGTTGTCTACTTCGTGCTACATCGTCCGGTCATCCTCTAGACACTCAACCCCGACACATATGTTTCTCTGTGTCGGATGAGGGAGTCTGGGCTCAACTCAGTTACCTACTGCAGCATCGGTCTGAGGAGCGCTTAGAGGTTCTCAACCTTAGCTTCTATTTTTCTTTGCATCGAGCAGAAGAGTAAGAGCTCAACTCTGTGACCTACGTTCCTCTGCATTGGTCCGAGGAGCGCATAGAGATCATAGACCAAAGCGCCGACGTTTCTCTGTATCGGGCAGGGGAGTAAAAGTTCGGCCTTCGTCTAGCAACATTTTGATGTGAAACATCTTATGGCGTGGTCCAGGTGTGAAAACACGATAAACACTAGATGAGGCGACGCGTTACGCTCCCCTACCTACTACCCATGCTAAATATAGATCTCCGCCGCGCATGCAGCGCCTAGCTTTCCGTGCGCTCAGTATAACTACATATATACTCTCTTCTTCCCTTAGTCCTATGAGGATGTTTGTCCTGCCAGCTTGAGCAAGATGGCGCCAGCACGCGTCCTCGGCTGACATGGCCGCCGCACCTATAACATAGCTGAATACATAGATGTGCTAGTCTGCTGCGTACTCATGTTAGAATCAACGCATCAAAGCAATCTTAGAATTCGCAATTAAATTGAAAACAATAATTGAAAAGTGAGGCTAAAAGCCACGTGAAAAATTAAAGTGTTTGAGTAACTAAAAAAGAAAAATATAAGCAGAAGTAAATGCTAGGAGTATTCGACTGATAAATTACAAGAAAAGTTTTTTTAAAAAGTCGTAAAAATGAAGTGATGCAAGCATATTAAATTTTATATTTGTAACACGTGGTCTAGTGAAGTAGAGAGCACTTGAGTTTATGAATAACGGAGCAACGCCGGAAACAAAGAAAGTTGTAAAAATTAAAAAGCAAGATTTGGAACACGTAGGAACATTCGAAAACAAATTAATATTAAAAGTTCGAAAACCAAGCAGAAAAAATGGAGAAGGAAAATTTTACTATACTCGTGTTTGACGGGGAGGACTACAGTATGTGTACGGGAGTTTTGCAAAGGTTCCTTCAATCGCCAAGAGATGGCTCCGCGCGCTTCCCTCTCTCTCCCGAGCGCGGCCGCTCCAAGTCAGACGTCAGCCAGCCGCCGCCGAAGACAGTCGTTCACAGTGCAAATTGATATACACATGTAACCGAACCAAGTGGCACGAATAAAGACGAATAAACCCAAAGCGCTTTATATTCCTGCACCACGCCTACCTAGCCCGCCAATACTCCGAAACAGTATGTGGAGAAAAAGAATTGAGTTATTTTTAAGATTAAAAAAATGTCAAGATGCAATAACAAGAGAGAAAGATAAGATGAAATTAGACGGCATGTACTTGAAAGAATCTACATCATTGCAAATTGTATGCAGAATCAAATTAGAAAAGTTAAAACTGGGAAAATACAGTGATACAACGTCTTTTTTCAATGATTTTGAAAAAGCAGTGAATGATTTGAAAAGCGCTGGAACCAAAATCTGCGGAAAGGAAAAATTATGCTAAATACGTTACCAATTCAATATAGTTACATTGGTGATCTAATAGATACGCTCAAAGAAGAAGATCAAACGACAGATTACGTGAAGAATAAAATTCAAATAGCCGAAATGAAAAATTAAAACGATCACGTTGAAAGAAGATCGAATGTTTTTGTAACAAAGAAAGAAATTTGTTACAAGTGCGGTAAAAATGGGCATTTCGCAAAAGAATGCCAAGATAGCGGTCAAGAGGCGGAAGAGGCAACTTCACCAGATGGCGCGGAAACTTCCGTCATCACCAGCAACAGCAGCAAGGGGCCAGCACTACACACGAGCAGAGCAGCACTGTATTTTTTTTTTTCTAGTGGCATTTGGAACTCGAAAGTTCATCGCCTCATCTACGCAAGCCTTCCACGGTGCCCTGTCTTGTGTCAACCCCACCCAAGATGCACCCCTCCGATCGACATCCACCCGTCCTATTTCTACTAGATCTGCTTTAACGTTGTCCTCCCATCTGCATCTAGGTCTACCTAGAGGTCGCGTTACCATCGGCCTGCCCTTCATGATACGCGGTGCCGTACGGTCGTCTACCATTCTCGCTACGTGCCCTACCCATCCCAATCTGCGTGATTTTATTATTCTGTTAATATTTGATTACGAGGACAGATTGTGTAACTCATCATTATGTAGTCTCCTCCTTTCCCTGGTTTCCTCATCTTTCTTCGGCCCGTATATTTTTCGCAAGACTTTATTTTCAAATACCCTAAAACGGTTGTCCGCCTGCTTAGTGAGAGCCCACGTTTCGCACCCGTACAGAACCACCGGAATATTATTGTCCTATATATTCTTATTTTAACGTTTTTAGACAATAGCCTCGACTTAAGTAAATTACTCACGGCGTAGAAGCAAGCATTACCCGAATGGAGTCTCTTGTTTATTTCGACATTAATCTCGTTTCTATCATTTATGGTCATACCCAGATACCTGAATTCGCTAACATTTTCAAAAGTAAAATTCCCATCTCTGAGATCTCCCTCCCACAGTTTATCCAGAATCATGTACTTTGTTTTGGATTTGCTCAATTCTAACCCTGTATACTCTGCCGCATTTATGTGGATTTCCGCGTTTCTTGCTACCGTTTCCCTACAATCCCCCAGTATATCCAAATCATCTGCGTAGCCTAGTATCTGCGTTGTTCCATTAAGCGTTGCGCCCAGCTGGCTAACCTGCATTTTTCTAATGACATACTCTAACGTTAAGTTGAACAGCACCGTAGAGAGCCCGTTCCCTTGTTTTAAACCATCGCGTATCCTGAAGGGTTCTGATACATTACCGCCTACTCGAACCTTTCCCGTGCTGCCGTTCAGACATATTTGAATCAATCTCACAAGTTTTTTTGGTACACCGAGAAGTACTAGAATTTGATACATTTTGCTTCGCTTAATAGAATCATAGTATGCTTTTTTAAAATCTATAAATAGTTGTTGTATGGTTTCGCAAAATTCCCACTTTTTCTCTAACAACTGTCTTATAGTAGACATTTGATTGCTCGTCGATCTGTTGCGCCGAAATCCGCACTGATAATCACCTACTATATCTTCCGCAAATGGAGTGAGTCTAGCTTGTATTACGTTTGACAGAACTTTGTAGCACGTTGCTAAAAGTCAGATACTCCTATAGTTATTGCAGTCTGTCTTACCTCCCTTTTTAAAAATCGGTATAATGATAGATTCCTTCCAACTTTCGGGTATTGTTTCATTTTTCCAGATGGCACATACTAGTTTATAGATTTTAAAAGTAAGCTCGACGCCCCCATATTTGAGTAACTCAGCTGGTATAGAGTAATTTCCCGCTGCTCTGTTGTTTTTTAGTTTTTTAATCGCGGCCTCTACTTCTTGGTAGCTCGGTTCCTCAACGTGGAGTTCAGCAGTGTGAATTTCGTCCCCTAATTCTTCGCTATTTTCGTGCACGTTTAATAATTTACCGAAATAGTTTTTTCACAGCGACAGTAATTCGTTATCATTTGTTACAAGGTCCTCGTTTTCGTCCTTCATCAATTGCGCTCTACTCCTAAAACCCTTTCTGATGGCGTTAATCCCTCTGTACATTTCACAGGGGTTATTTTCCTTACCGTTTGTTTCTATTCTCCTAATAAGATTCTTTTGATGCTCCCGGTTCTTATTTCTGTAGATCGCACCTGTTCTGTATAGACTGCGAACATTCAAGGTTCCGACCCTTAAGTCCCTTTTGGTTTGGTTTTGATTTATTTGAGCCATGATAGTATGTTAAACCTGCGCGCTTTGGATCCTGTTCCGATCACAGGTGAGTCCACCGTTCTAGAGGTGATAACCCCCATACCTCTCTAGAACTAAGTATGAGAGCTTTCCGACTTTGACGAGGACAGTGTCAGCTCGTCGTCAGACACACTACGGTTTCATTCTCGCATCCTAACGCCCCCTGCAAGGCAGCGCGCCTTCGCTGGCATCGTTACCGCGTAAGACCAGGTGACGAATCATTCTACACATCCCCTTTCGGGGCAGTTGTCATCGCTCCCGCATCCTCCTCGGCAGCAGGATTTTTGCCCATTTTTGTAATGTGTGATGAAAGAGATAGATTAAGAGATAATGTGAAGTGTTTTTTTGTTGTGGTGCTTGCCTAGTGTTTCTAGATGAATGCGTTCGACAGTGTGGGCTCATCACACCCACGCCTGTTCCTATCGGCTGTCTGCGGCTGCTTATTCAATTTATTCGCAGCTAACCTCCTTCTCAGGGGCTGTTCCTCTATCCGCAACCTAAAGACGCGCTGTTGACGCGTGGGTAAAAGTTATTTTTTGATGAAAGTAGATCTTTCTGGAATACCCACGTTGCACGCTAAATTAATGGCGAACAACTGATATGTGAATAACTTGAAACGTATATGTATGATGTTTAACACTTAAATTTATTCTAACAAATTCTATACTATGTACGAAGTGTCGCGGAGACCGAGAGGTCTTGAGTATTCAGAGGTTACAATATTTCTGTTATGGATCTGTCGGGTAGATGCTGCTGAGGACTAGCAATGCTGTAGTTGGAATAGGGAAAAGAGGGGATGGTGGCGGAGAAACGTCCCTTTTCCGTCAGCGAGAGGATTAGACCAGGTATGGAGTTTTTTTGAGAGTATGAACCGTAGAGGGGTTCAGGTAGGCGGAGTAGTTTGGAGTGGTTATTGGGTACAAAATCCCCGTACTGCTATGGATAATGGCGCTGATCTTTTTATTAGGGTCGGAAAAACCCCAGCGACGGAGATATTTTATGATACCTAGAAATGACGGTTGGGAAAACCCAAATGGCGGTTAAACTTTAAGCTACCTAACCCGGTATACTACAAAGTGCGTCATAATAAGCGTCTGCGTGAGATTAAAGCGTAGCATTTTACATGTAGGAACACCACACGCACTGTGTAGTGGTGATAGGCATCCACCCGTCCGATCTGGACGACAACGCCCAAGACCCGCTTAGGGTAGCGGCATTGTAAGAGAATGAACTGAGTAAAGGTAATAAAATTCACTGGTTACTCGATAGCGGGTGTTCTGATCATATAGTAAATAATGATAGATATCTTTAAAATTGTTAGAATAAAGTTTTTGGACGGACAAAAGAGGTGGGATAAGCCTGGTTTCTCAAAAAAATTTTCTTTAACTCAAATTCATAAATGAACGGCAACGTTTCGTCCCTGGTGGGGACCTCTTCAAGCCTTTATTAAAACAGAAAAAATTATAAATGTATAAAATTATTTTTACAAAATATAGAAATCATTAATATAATTGTTGCACAGCAGCCGAAAAACTTAATGGTCATACCATAATAATTAAATAAATAATATCACAAGAGACAAACGTGTCTCTCTTGTCGTAAGTGTTATCAGTCTGTGGAAGCCGTATAAGAAACACAAGTATGTACAGAGTCCGTGCGGCGGAGATGCCCGAAGTTATCCGAGTTCACTTATTCACGCATACATAGACGGCCCATGCGTTAAAGAAAATTTTTTTGAGAAACCAGGGTTATCTCACCAGGTTTGTCCGTCCAAAAACTTTATTCTAAAAATATGGATGGGAATAATAACATTCTTTAAAATTGTGTTGAGTTAAAGAAGCCGGTTAAAATTTATCAAGGAGATACTAGTGAATTAAAAGCAACTAAAATCGGAAATGTTGTAAGTTACTTCAGTGCATTTGATAAAGAAAACAAAGTTGTAATGAGAAATGTTTTATTTGTTAAAGAAATGAATACAAATTCAATTAGCTATGAGAAATTAACCGATAATAATTCGATTATTTCCAAAGGAAATATAGCAAAAATAATTGATGAAAACGAAAATTTAATAGCAGTAGCGTAAATAGTACGTAATGCAATAATAATAATAATATGAGTTTGAAAGAAAAATGGCACAGAATATTAGGACACGTAAACTTTATCTATTTAAATACACTGTGTAAACAATAGCTGTGAGAGGGTATTCCAAGTGAAATTAAATCGGAAAACATGAAATGCAAAATTTTTATTGAAAATAAGATGCATAATTTACCGTTCAAAAATAATAGAACAAAAACAGACGATATTTTAGAAATTATACACACGGATGTGTGCGGTAGTTTTAAAACTGCTGGTTTAAATGAAGAAAAATATTTTCATTCTTTTATTAATGATTATAGCAAAATAGCTAGAGTTTACTGTATCAAAACATAAAAGGTTTTTGATTGCATGGTCCAGTATATTAATAAATCTGAAAATTTAACGGGAAAAAGAGTAAAAAAAATTCAATGTGACAATGGCAAAGAATATTTAAATAATCGTTTTTATAAATTTGCCAAAGAGAAGGGTATTTTTCTTAATAATTGTCCAGCGTATGTACATGAATTAAATGGTACAGTGAAAAAATTTAATAGAACAATAATGGACATGGCGCGTTGTTTATTAGAAAAGGCACAAGTAGATAAAAAATATTGTCCCGAAATTATATAAGGGGCATATTTTGTATTGTATTTTATAACTAAATAAACTAGAGAAAGACTGCGACCGAAGTATACAATAATATTTTATACTGCATTTGTTTATTTCATTCTTTTATATTATTTACATGTTCAATTACGTAAGTAAATTGATCAATACTAAATTCAAACAATACTTGCAGTATGTTCTCTACGAGAACGGCAAGTTTGGCATCTAAATTTATATTACATGAATAAATAAAAGGTAATGAACCATCAATTAAATTACACTAAAATATAGGCTCATATTCGTACTTGCTAATAATTGCATAGCACTTACAAATATTGTCATCGCATACATCACATTGTTGGCAATCGCAGTTGCAAATTTTCACAAAAACTTCTATGCAACCTATATACTTATCTCCTCCCAGAATATATTTCACAGTAGATGATTTTGTTTTTCTTTGACGGTTGTAAAACTTAGAATCGAACAGTAATTTGTTTTTAAAAAGTCTATAGAACCTATGAATTTTATTCTCATTAATGTCGATGTTTCGAAAACAGTATGCAATGATTGGAAGCATCGGCATTTGTTTACACAGTCCCACAATAGAAATTTTTTTAGATATTTGTTTTGTTTTGAGCCTGAAACCGTGTCTAATACATGACAATAATTACCTACTTCATTTTGTTTCTTAAGGTACTTTTCTTTCAATGCATCGTGATTTAGAAATAATGAGATCGAAGAACAGTTTTGCAATTCGGCGTACTTGGTTCCGTGAACCAAATTTTTTAAAACTCCATTCATATTTTCGAACGGAAAACATGACGTTACCCATAGAGGACCAAATTTTTACTACCTCTGGTGGGTGCAATAAAAGATGTAAATTACAGCTCATGTCTTTTTCTCCATACAAGTGACTGAATTGCGAAACATATTCATTAAGTATCACGGACGCTTTTTCGATCATTTCACTCGATATACTCGAAAAAACTTTCCAGTAAGCAAAATCTGTAACAGAACGAAGTAATCGTGTAACAGAATACGGAGGACTGATTGCTAAGAGGCGTTTATTAATCGTGATCATGATTTTCAGAATCAAACCAAAACCAGCCGAGTTTTTTAGCAATATCTACGTATGCGCAATGCATAATATCAACTGCCGTAGTTTCAATATATTTATAAACAAATTTAGACAATTCAGTTGGTCTTTATACGCCATAAGCAGCCTCGGATGTTTCAAAAGCTTGCTTACTGTATACAATGCTTTCGTCAGAAGTACGCAATTGTAAATTATTTTTGTACGGATATACGTGAGTATGCTCGATTCTTTCGCCTTTTTGTTTACAGAACTGGCAGTCATAATCACTGTTAAACAATTTCATGTTTAAAAATGGAGCTTTTGCACACAAATCACATGTCCCACACATTACTATACCCCTTACTTTTATCATCTCACTACCTTTGCTGAGATGAAATAAACATCCGTTATACAGTTTTTTCAATCTTTTGATGAATACGCTCATAAAAAGATTAGACTCAGGTTTGGTTGGGCCAATCCACAGGCCAGCGAGAATCATGTTTTCTCTTTTAAATGTGTGAACATATGGCAGTTCATTTATAGCGAAAAAGAAGGGCCAGATACTTAATTTTGATGATTTAAAAAGTGGAACGCCGTCCGTATTCCATGTTAATGAAATATTATTTGGATCGGAAAAAAACCCTTGGTCAATCAGTTCTTTATAGATTCAGCCATCGTAAATGTCCTCGAAATTGTTATCATTTAGTTTAACACGCGTGAATCTGTTAGTTAAAAGTCCTTGAAAATCAGTACGTTTGTAGAATTTCTGTAATTGATCAACAATTGAAATTTCCAAAAAATAACTCGTGGCCGTTCTTTATGTACAATCTATGCATTCCTGATTTCCCTGATTATCTCGCTTTTTAAAACAACCCGTGCAATAATAATGTCGAATCCACGGAGTTTTTATCTCGCTAAAAAGCTTTTTAATTTTATAAACGGATTCCACGTAATGATTCGGTTGAATACAGTGCAAACAAATTAATTTAAGATATTATAGCACTGATAATATGTGCTCCGCAACAGATATGGGTGAGCCTGGATATAAGGGTTCATCGGCGTTGCCTAATAAAAAATCATCTTCTTCTCCCTCTTCTTCGCTATAATCGGACTCTGCCTCGTCTGAATCTCTCAATCCAGCATCACTGTCCTGCTGCTCATCATTCTCAATCGCCTCGTCGAAATTTTCTTGAATTCCATCCGGATCTCGGGATTCTGTTACCAACGTTAATAATAATATAGTATTTATAGTACATCACGATACTAGTGGCACAAGTCCGTGTACTTTACGGCACGGCGTGTATAAGCGCCCGAGCGTAACGAGTGCGCTTAACGCCATGCCATGAAGATCGACTTGTGACGCGTGTATCGTACAATATTTATAACACAGCCCCACAATAAAAAAAATTGTAAGTCCCAAAAATTTGACCACGGTACTTATATGTTTTTGGGATCGCTGAATCCGAATCCAGGGTCAGCGGTTTAACCCCATCAGATCTTAAGTCAAGGTCAAATATGGGTCAAATTATCGAAATACATGAAAAATACACTAAAACCATGGTATCTTGGGATTTTTTCGGGCGCTGAATCCGAATCCGGGCTTATTACAACCCTATCAGGTCATGGTCAAGGTCAGTTGAAGGTCAAATCATAAAGATTCATAAAAAGTAAAATCAAACCATGACATTTAGGGGTTTTTGGGGTCGCTGAATCCGAATCCAGGGTCAGTATAGTCCCATAAGGTTATATTTATGGTCAGTTCAAGGTTAGGTCAAGGTCATGGACGTAAAGAGAGTGAAAAAAATAGTTATAAACTGAAACAATGCAAAAGGTAATGTAAACCATAAAGCAAAGAACAATATATATGCAAGTACAATCGTATCCATTAAAACTATATCATAGTTGTGCTGCTCCTTCATTTGCTTTAAATTTATTAGAAGTATATGCAATTCAATAAAATACCCGTAAAAATATTAAGCCCATTACTCTTTTTTATGGTAACGAACTATTTTATTGTCAAATGATCTAGGAAGTGGATTACGCTTCCGCTTCTCCGATGTTGATGGTAGATCTCTTTTAACGACCAACAGTAATCTGCTAGCATATTTACGTCCCATCTTCCTTGGTATCTGCGCTCCATTTCCTTGATATCTTGGTGAAATCTCTCTCCCTGCTCTTCGCTGTAATCACCTAGGTTTTCTGGAAACTCATCAACATGCGAATATAAAAAGTGTAATTTTAGATTCATTAGGCAGTCTTCATTATCGGGTGTCTCTCTCAGTGTAAGTCCCAAGACGATTGATGTTGACTATCTTGAGTTTGTGTTAAGGTCTTCTTTCCCAAAAGGTTTCCAAAGTCATGTTACAGTAATCTTCATCTTACTTGTATCTCTTGTATTTCCTACTTGATACGAACGGATATGAATATGCTGTTTGTTTGCCCCCAGGGTACCTCCACGTGGTGACGGTGGGAAACGGCCGATTCTTTTTTTCGGTCGGCTAAACCCCTGGGTGAAGGCTTTAGAGCCGTCATGGCAGACAAACAGCAAAAAATTACGATGCAGGGATTCGGAACCCCAGTGTCGGCGGCTGGTCAGGGTGAGCAAGCGGGCCCGCAGGCGTCGTCATCGACAGTAATGGGCTTAATATTTTTACGGGTATTTTATTGAATTGCATATACTTCTAACAAATTTAAAGCAAATGAAGGAGCAGCACAACTATGATATAGTTTTAAAGGATACGATTGTACTTGCATATATATTGTTCTTTGCTATATGGTTTACATTACTTTCTGCATTGTTTCAGTTTATAACTATTTTTTTCACTCTCTTTACGTCCATGACCTTGACCTAACCTTGAACTGACCATAAATATAACCTTATGGGACTATACTGACCCTGGATTCGGATTCAGCGACCCCAAAAACCCCTAAATGTCATGGTTTGATTTTACTTTTTATGAATCTTTATGATTTGACCTTCAACTGACCTTGACCATGACCTGATAGGGTTGTATTAAGCCCGGGTTCGGATTCAGCGCCCGAAAAAAATCCCAAGATACCATGGTTTTAGTGTATTTTTCATGTATTTCGATAATTTGACCTTGAACTGACCTTGAGAACGTTCTGATGGGGTTAAAATGACCCTGGATTCGGATTCAGCGATCCCAAAAACATATAAGTACCGTGGTCAAGTTTTTGGGACTTACAATTTTTTTTTATTGTGGGGCTGTGTAATCATTTGAACACGAGTATAAAAACGCTTAGTTTGTTGTGCGACGTAACTACAGCGATGCCAATTTTCACCTTGTACATCTCGGCATACGCTGTCGTTTTGGGTATAGTTCTATATGTGTTCGATTAGTTGCGAGAAGTTTAAGTTTTTTAAAGCGTGCACAGGCTACGCAAATTACACACGATTATTAAGTAGTGTTGCTAAATTTTCGTTACCCGATTTCGTTCCACGATGAAAAATCCTCATTATCAGATGAATTATATTCGTCACTTCCACTCGAATTTAATGTATCTAAATCTTGCGTATTCTTAGTCAACAAATACTTTTTACGCAATTTATATTGAGTTGATTTACTATAATCGAAAAAATGTTCGGCTCTCTTTGGCATCGTGAATGTATTTTCATCCGCATCTACAGGTTATGGTTAGTTTTCATAAAAGAATGTTGACATTCGCAAACTATTTTTTTGTTTATGCTTTGAAGTTGCAAGGTTATATCGACGCGGACTCGTGAACGTTCTTTTTTCGAATTAGATTGAAGTCAACTGCGGTATTATTCGTACGTCGTAGTTGACTTCTAACTTACGTCATACTGAGTGCGGACGCTACGTGAAAAATAAGTAGACTTGTGCGTATTTATTGTACAAAAATGGTATCAGATAACTACCATCTAGTGCTATGGCTTGCGGAGGATCTACTAGAACGGACAACGAGCGTGTTACGTGAACGCGACGTCAATATCGGTAAAAGAAAATCACAGCTAAATGGGGCTCAGAATGGTTCGATACAAAAGTTTTAAACACCAGTAGTAAGTCAAACATCCTATTTAATAAAGCGATTTGTCCTAAGGCATGTGTTCGCGTACGAGGAAACGTCCGCAAAATACGTGAAAATGAAAACGTCAAATAGTTTTAGGGTTAGTTTGATTACTTTTTATGTTTATAGAGCTTGTATAGATAACCTTACTATTGGCTTTTGAGGAACTCCGAATTCGATTTTTCTTCGTTAATTCGCATACGTTTCACGTATTTTGTAGACGCTTTCGCATACGTGAGTACAAGTCTTAGACAGATTTGGATTAACGTAGTTTCACAACAATTTTTTCACAAATAATTTTGACTAATGCTTAGGAGACAAAGAATTTCTGGATCAATTAGAAATAGACACAGATGGCAATATCATGACTAAGGAAAGGAGGAAGTCTCTCCCCAATGCAGTGTTACTAGAAAAACGGAAGATGGCTAAAGAAAAACGAGAAATTCTAGCTACTAAAGTACAAGTTGGCAAACATCTCGAGAAAGACATTTTAAATAAACGCTCATTCAGTGATTCAGAAGATGATGAAATGAGGTTGATGATCTTATTTATATGCATATTTTTACATTTTTTATATAGATATTGTCTTCCTTAGCAATAGCTTATATGACAACGAATTTTTTTACAGTAAATTAATTTACAGATCTGATAATGAGGAGAAATTCAAGGCTATCGATGTACCGCGAGATGAATCTATCAGCGAAGATACAAAAACGAAAATGAGTCATAAATCTAAAGTACAGAAGAAAAATGAAAAGCCAATGCCCAAAAAACTCACTGCAGCTAAAAATGAAAAAATAAATAAAGTTCAATCCCTGGAAAGCTCGAATAAGAAAATGAAGGAACCGATTCAAAAGAAGGGTGTAGACAACGAGTCAGAGAACAAAAAAGATAGAAAAAAAATTTCAAACGAAAAGAAACGCGGTAATAATCAGCATGAATCGAAGCTGATGAAGGCGAAAGAGGTGGAGTTGATGGACTCTCAAAAAGAGATTTCTCAGAAAAGCGGCAATATAAAAATTTAATAAACGAGATCTAATGAATGTTATTATAGTTCATATTTTACCGTAGCACTTTGAATAAATTATATATTTTGAACAATATACGTGAAAATACCTATAAAAATTTATAAAGATAATTCAGTAATAATAAATATTGCTTATAATGGTAATTTTACGAAAAATTCTAAACACATCGAAATACATTATCATTTTGTACACGAGAGTGTAAAAGAAAAATTGATTGCTGTTTGTAAAATCGACTCGGATGAAAATGTTGCGGATATATTTACTAAACCGCTATCTAAAGAAAAGTTTAAAAAATTCAGAAAATTCTTAAATGTAAAAACAGAGAGCACAATATAAATGTAAGGAGGCGTGTTGAAATATAGTACATTTATATTGTACATTGCTAAGTTTAAGCCAAGTTCAATATACACACAGTGTGTGAGGGAACGCATACCTGTAAGCCTCCCCTCTTCTCGATATGTGCATGTGAATCACGTGACTGCAAGAGACGCCGAAATCATGTGACGCTACGCGACTACGACTCCGTCTGCTCGTTACTCTACGCTCTACCAGAGTACACGCATGCTCGGCATGCTTTGTATATATCTACTACAATTAAGTCTATTGTTATAAATAATCCTCCCGTCTACTTCACACATTATTCTATCACATATCTACAGCTGCTATGCCTCACTAAATGTGCCAATTAAAGAAGTTAAACGATTGTTAGATCAATTGGTACAAGATATCGGAGAAAGAACGCCAGTGATCATTGCCGTTAACGCTTGGGTAGTAGAGTGGGGCAGCCAAAGGACTAGCTAAATAGTCCAGCTGCTCCTAAAGGTATTCTCTCGTCTAGATTTGGTATTAGCCAATAAAGGCTGCACCTACACGTTCAGAAGAGAAGACACGGGATCTATAGTAGATCTGACGTATGTTAGCAGTTGCCTGATTGACTCAGTTGACGAAAGGATGGTAAGTGAACACTATACAAATAGTGACCACGAGGAGATAATAATAGGGCCAGATAAGTCAAAGCAAGAAATAAACACGAGTACAAAGACAAATAGGATTAGTTGGGAAACGAATAAGTATGACAAGGAAGAATTTCTGCTGGCACTGGAGCACATGCACCTTAAGATCGCAACAGATTTTGTTTAAAAGTGACTAGCTAAAAACTCGCTCGCTCGTTCTATTTAAACATTGATTCAAGTTTGGAATATATATATTCCACAAATTTATGATAAAAATATGAAACAAAAACAATAATAAAAAAATAATCAATATTTAAATAAAATTTTATTTTAAAATCAAAAGTAATTGCATTATAACATTAGAACGTAATACTTCTTATTTAAATTTATGCAATATTAAATATAATACCAAAGAGATTGCATTTTATTTACCAACCTTGATGAGAAAAATCACGTGATTTATCACACAATCAATTACGTGATAGATTGCTTGAATTCTTACGTAATGAATTATGTAACTACATAGCGTGATTTTCCACGTGAAAAATCATGTCAGGAATCATTCATAAAACTATTCACAAATCTCAAGTCATCCTCTTCCTCTATTATATTAAAATGTGTCTGGTAGTCTCTGGCTTTAAGTTCACTTCATCTCCAAAACTACCCCTCCTTAGGGGTTGGGGTGAACCGAAAGTTTACCGGAAGTAGACTGGAAGTAGACCGGAAGTTGACCATAGGAAATCGGAAAAAATACAAAATGACACGGAAGTGATAAAAAATAATGAATGAACCAGCAATGAACCAGAAATATACTGAAAAAACAGGAAATAACCAAAATGACGCATATTTTCTGAATTACTCTTAAGGTGTGAATTGGAAATAAATCAACAAATAGTTAATACAAATTTTACAAAGTTTGAAAAGTATTATTTATAAACTGTAAATAATTTTAAAATCTTTCTTATACATAAATAAATAAATATATAACTACACACACACACACACATATATATATATATATATTTTAGTGTTGAAATATCAAAATATGTAAAATTATGCACAATTCTAAATGTATCTAATACTAAATATTGCATCAGGGTGCAAAATAATGATAAATATTACATTTATGTGATATTTTTTTCTGATAGTTGATGAGAAATAAAGTATATGTATTCATATATCAAAAACACAGTAAGATTGGTCCAGATGTGTCGGATGCTGTAAATAATAATCTTATTAGAGAAATATGCCAAATATGTTTATTTGGATTTATAATCTGAATTATTTATTAAATCATATGCGCCACATAGATACATATGTATCTTTTACATATATGATTAGTAGTGATCTTGAGATTAGGTCCAGATGAATGGAATGCTGTGAATAATCATGTGTGCAGATATGATCTGGTTTTCTAAAGATATCTGTTTATAAATGAGAAATTACGACTGCTCTATGTATTCACGCATATTACAAGACGTAATCTGCAGATTTGGTCCGGATGAAAGGGATGCTGCGAATAATCATCTGTGCAGATACGATCTTATTTTTTGAAGATATTTGCTTGTGAATGTGAAATGACGCATGCTCGGATTTACGCATTTACGCATTTCACAAGACGTAATCTGCAGATTTAGTCCGTATGAAAAGGATGCTGCGAATAATTATTTGTGCAGATATGATCTTTTTCCATGCCTGTTTTTGCAAAAAAGCCTGGAAATGATACTATTATAAATGATTATTTATATTAATTTTAGTTGTAAGTTTGATCTCTGCGTTTTACAGGGTGAAGACTGTCGTTAATTATTAAATGTAACATTTTTAATAATAACGCCCGCATTACGAATTATTTAGAAATGTGTTGTAATACCCTGCACACGATCCATAGTGTAATTAAAATAAAAATAAAAACAAATCAAAAAAACATTCGTCTCCCTACTCTTACCTATCGCTACGAAGCCAGCAGCTGACTCGAAGATTATGTAACAGCTCAACAACCAGCAGCAGACTTAGCTACACACATGTGTGCGTGCGCTTCCCCGCTTCTTACCTACAAGCAGCAGTGTCAGTAAGCGAGCAATGACGTAGCGACGGCAAGTCACGTGCACTTCGGTATATGATGCCTGAATACATAGATTTTTTCGGCGGCTCAATATGCGCTCGCTTAGCTCTCTATAAAAGGTCATGCGCGGCCTAGGGCTAGCTACTAGTTATCTTATCTTCAGCGCTCTAGTCACTACACACTATACAGCAACTTAAGCTTAGAACCATGAACATGCATATACAAACTAGTAGTAGTAATTTATGCTCACAAGTAAACACTCTATTGCAATTTAGGCGTGGAATACACACTTGCAATATTTATAAAATCTAATATACTTATAAAATATATTTGTGCGACGTTGTACGTCGCAGCCGAGCAAATCGCGCGTTATT
Organism: Nasonia vitripennis; assembly: GCF_009193385.2. Classification (NCBI taxonomy): domain Eukaryota; kingdom Metazoa; phylum Arthropoda; class Insecta; order Hymenoptera; family Pteromalidae; genus Nasonia; species Nasonia vitripennis. Next base: position 211,689 of record NW_022279632.1, read on the forward strand.
GTTTGCGTGGCAACCTCACTCGATGCGAGGAAGAAAAGGCGATCGGTTCCAGCGAGGCCCGCGTTTTCTCGGACACGAGTTATGTCCCGGGAATTCGTGGAATTCGCTGGCCGACATACCCAAGGGGGGAGCTCGCCGGTTCGAGCTGGCGCGAGACGAGCAGCCAATCAGCGCGTCTCACGCCTCGCGCGGCCAATCGGACTACGTTATCAGCCGGGCCCGACGGCCGACGAGGAGATGCCGAGCGCGCGCGGCAGAGCGGCTCGGCAGTTCCTTTCCGAGCCCTGTCTCGTCACGTGAGAGAGAGAGAGAGAGAGAGAGAGAGAGAGAGGGAAAGAGTACGGGAAGCCAGCACCTCCTGGGCTAGCGAGGCTTCCGCTGGGGGACGGGAGACTAGTGTTCGTCTCTCCTACACCAGGTAAGAACCTTTGGGTTTCTCGGGATAGTCTCGGTGCGAGCCAGTAGGCCGCCGAGAGAAGAGAGAGAGAGAGAGAGAGAGAGAGAGAGAGAGAGAGAGAGAGAGAGAGAGAGAGAGAGAGAGAGAGAGATTAGATTAGATTAGATTAATTAGTTTTATTTTACGTAGAATATGTTGTACGATAAATTGTATACAGCAGGAGTAGTAGTATAGCAAAAATGTGTATTGTGATAGTATGACAATGTGAAGATGGGTTATGCGACAGTGTGTGAGTATGTGTGTGCGTGAATGTATACAAGAAATTCAAGTGTTTGTATTTTCAAGTTCGAAAAAGTGCTCTTTAGCTAGTCTCTTGAAACCTGAGATAGATGTAGTGTTACGAATGTGAGATGGTAGGTTGTTCCATAGGTATGAGGCGCTGATATGAAACGAGTTCCTCAGCGTCTCCGTCGCGAATGTCGGAATATCCAGAGGTATCACCTCCCCCCTAACAGGCCGGAGTGTCACGCGGAAGTCGAAGTATGCCAGTACGTATGATGGTACGGCTGTGTTAAACATTTTTCTTAAGAAACAAGCAGTGAAATACTTCCTGCGTCCGGCAGTGGTTAGCCACTGCAACTCCCGCCTGTATGGGGAGATGTGCTCATCTCTTTTTGTTTTAGGTCGAGTTCTTGCGTCAGGTCACAGTATACGAGAGAACAATAGTCTATAAGAGGAAACAGGAGGGCCTGCACTAAGTGCTTGCGCAACCTGAGATTGGTGCTTTTCCTGAATAATTAAAGCCTGTAAATTAGCGTGTGAGCACGCTTACACACTTGTGTAATATGCTCCCTCCACGTAAGCTTAGAGTCGAGCACCAATCCCAGATTACGCACGGAAGATTCAAAGCTGACCTGGGCACCCCCTATGTTAATAAAGGTGTTAGCTGTTGAGGGTAATGCGTTTATGTAGTAGGGAGAGCCCAGGACAATTGCTTTAGTTTTAGCAACATTAAGTTTTAGCTTATTCTGTGCAGCCCAACTAGTAATCCTCTCAGCATTGGCACTCATCTTGTTTGATAAAGAATCGAGCTCTTCGAGGTGGCATTGACTGTAAATTTGCAAGTCATCCGCATAGATGAGATGGAAAACATCGGTATCAAGGCAGAAACCGATGTCGTTGATGTACAATGCAAACAGCAGGGGACCCAGAACGGACCCCTGCGGGACACCGATGTTGAGACGCCGAGGAGAAGAATGTTCGTTATTGTCACCAACGACGGCCTGCTATCTACCAGAGAGGTAGGAGGCAAACCAGCGGATGACTTGCTTTGAGAAACCGAAGGTGGATAGCTTTCTCAGGAGCCTGACATGACACACAGTGTCAAACGCCTTGCTAAAGTCAAAGAGAAGGAGCAGTGTTACTTTCTTTTTGTTTATCCCAGCCCTGGCATCATCAGTTAGCTTAATTAGGCCAGACTGAGTGCTGTGACCAGTGCGGAAGCCTGTTTGAAGGTTGTCTAGTAAGAGCCTTGATTCAAGGTATTCTGAGACTTGCCTGTGCACTAGCCACTCCAAAGCCTCGGAAAGAAAGCAGAGAAGTGAAGTCGGACGGTAATCAGTCAGGGCTGTTGGTGAACTGATTTTGTTGAGTGCGCGCACAAGTGACAATTTCCAGGCAGATGGGAAGCAGGGTTCGCTCAGGGATAGGTTGAAAATATGACTTAGTAAGGGAGCAAGAACCGGCAATGCTTTTGAGATGACAACCTGTGGGATGCCGTCGCTCCCCCTGGCCTGAGGGTCAAAGTGCGATACCGCAGCCAACACGTCCGATTCCGTTATAGGGTTGAATTCGAAATGTTCCGGGAGGTCAAGACTTTCCAGGGTAACAAGATAATCCTCAACAGAAGGAGCCAGCGGATCGTTTGAGATCGCGCTGAAATGCGTGTTGAGTTCATCTGTGGTAAATCTAGATGGTAAGGGGGCCTTGGTGGCAGAAATTCCAAGTTTCTCCAGCTCTTTCCAGATCTCAGCAATATCGGTCAAGCTGGACAGGCGTGAATAGTAATACTTCAGCCTGGCCTCCTCGACTTGTTTGTGAGCATAATCTCTAGCTAATCTGTAAACGCGTCGATCTGATTCGAGCCTGGAGTCCCTGAAACGCCTGTAAAGTCTATCGCTCTCGGATACAAGGTCACGAAGAGCCGCAGTGTACCACGGGTGACGTTGTCATCCTGGTGTCACAGTCCGCAATGGAGCGAGGTGGTTGATGGCGTTAGTGAGATTAGCGTTAAGTATAGATATACAGTCGTCGAGTGATGAAGTGGTGAGAGATGACCAGTCACATTCGCTAAGAAAGTCCCTTAGCTTCTCGGCGCTGATTCCTTTAAAGTTTCTGTATGAGTATGTATTTGGTACGTAGCGTGGAATCTGTACGTCGAGAGTGGCCGTGATAAGGTCGTGTCCGTTGATGAAAGGTGCATCTGTCTTCCAGTATGACTGCAGGCGATCCTGCTCGTCGATTAGGCATAAATCAAGCCAGGTATCGGAACCCTGTTTATGGTGCGTGGCACCATAGGGAACGGACGAAAGAGAGTTCTCATCAATGAAGACCCTGATGAAATTGGCATCTTCAGATGAGGATAGTTGGTCAGAGTTAAAGTCCCCCATTATAATCTTCGTGGAGTAGTTGTGCATGTGAGTTGTTAGTTGGTCAATAAAGTTAGAGCCTTGGAAAAAAGGAGCATGAGGTGGACGATACACAACCCCCACGAAGATGGGAGAAACTCCCTTGGCCGATATTTCACAAAAGAGGTATTCAGGCTTGCCTGGCTTGCCGGACCATTCACCGTCGGATGATGAAATAACACTAACCGTCAGAGATTTGTGTATATAGAGGGCCACACCTCCACCGTTTCTGTTTCTGTCTCGTCTGTAGAGCAGGTAATCATCCAGCGAAGGGCTGGATGTCACCTTCTCGCTTAGCCAGGTCTCAGTAACAGCTATTACGTGGAATAAAGAGCGAGTGGATAAAAAGAGCCTGATCATCTCAATGTGACCCGTGAGAGAGTTCGCATTAAAATGACAGACCCTTAGACCTTCAGACAGAGATACCTTAGAACCCGATGAAGACACGGCGGATGAGCTTGATGGCGGATGTGGTGGGATGAAGTGTGTGTGTGGCAGCTTCATTGTAGAACGATGTTGACGGCGGGCGGAATCCGAGCTAAAAAATCATTCAGCTCGGCGTCGGTGGTGATGACGGTGGCGCGCTCGTTGTCATCGTTGCAGCGCATAAATAATCTCCCGTCCCTGACGAACGTTCGACAGCCCTACCTCTTCTTGGCTTCCAGCCTAGCCCGTGAACGCAGCTTGTGGACGTCGGTGGGGAGTAGCTCGTTGATGTTTATGAGCCCTTGGTGGTCAGGGCTCAGAGCTTTGGCCTCCTCCATCACGGTTGCGTCCAGCTCGTTGGTGTGGAGCTTGCGTTTACGAGCTTTGGCAACGACTATTGATCGTGAGAGTGCACTCGACGAGAGGGTGACGGCCAGTGGTGGCAGTCTACCATCACTCCTGGCGGTATTCCGAGTGTTTCCAATGGGGTGCATCGAGCCTACCCATGGTCCTGACGGATGCAACATCTCTCCGTAGGACCGTTGGGTCAAGTGCGTTTATGACTGCAAACGCGAGAAGATGCAGCGAGGTCTCACGGGTGTAGTGCAAGCCTGTGATGACAACAACACTGTTTGAGGTCTGCTCCTGCCGTCGTTTGACCTCAGCCAGCTCACTGCGGAGGCTGCTAATTTCCGCAGCGCTGCTGCTGTTGTTGTTGTTGTTGTTATTGTCTTGCTGCAGTGCTGGGCTCCTCGATGAGAGATCTTGGACTTGTGCCTGCAACTCGGTGATGGTGGACTCAGCATTAAGTATGCGAGTCTTGAGTGCAGGCAGCTCATCGAGGGCCTTTAGACGCTTCTCCAGCGGGCTAAGACGTTGCTCAATTCTCGAGATCCTCTCCGACACGATGTTTTGTGTCTGGATGGCCTCCGCATGAGCATTGCGGATGTCATCGAGAGCTTCACGAATGTCCTTCAATGCAGCTTCGATGGTCGGTGATGAGCTGGTGAAGTACTTCGTGAAGTATTGGCTGATGGTGGTGCCGATCTCGTCTTCTTCGTCCCCGGTTGTTTTGGGGTGGTCTTGTTAGCCGCTGTTATCGCAGTCACCCCCGCCGCCGATGTTGACCTGAGTCCCGATTTGGCACCCTTGGCGTCTACATAGGGAGGACAGGCTTGAAACTGCCTATCATTTACCACGACTGTCTTAATGTTGATGGCATTCAGACATTTGACGTGGCAATGGAGCTTGCAAAAAGCACACCTTTTCGGGTCCTTGTGCTGAATAGGCTGTTTACAGCTGCCGCATAGCTGAAAAGGCACTTCCCCGCTCTTTTCGCCGTTCTCACTCATTTTCGTCGATAACTTACTCAAACAGCGTGCAGACGCCTTAGAAGTTCTTCCTCGATGCGGTAGATGTCTCCTCGATGTTGATTAGGAGCAAAGAGAGACGCCGTACGAGTAGATTTGGAGGTTAGAAGCCGTGCAGAAAGTTTGTGGCAGAAAAGATGTAGAAAATAAATTGCAACCTTCAGCGATTTATATGTCGTCGTAAAGGTTGCAAAAAGAGTGTGCAACAATCTACAACAAAAGAGTATCCAGTCTCTTGGGAAAAGTTAAACCGTTACATAGTAAAATTCATATATTGATTCAAACTTAATTAGATTAGAATTAGGTGACGCAATTTATGCGCACTTTATTATAAATTGTATCTAACCGAAATCAACATTTACGCATTTAAAGTTAATTGATAACACAATTTAAGCGTATCATTTACGAACCAAATATAATTTATAGATTGTATACGACATCTATAAAACATACTTTAAATTAGTTAGGGATAACGAAGCGTATCGAATAAAACTCCATTCTCAAAATCAAAAGCGGATTCACGCAATTTTTTGTTTGAAAGAATATTGCAATCTACGCAATATTCATCATATAAAACGATTCAATGAATATATTTCAGTTACTATTTACCGTGACCGTTTCATGAAATTCAAAAATATATATGTATTGATAGGTAAAAGAAGAGTGAAATCCCGGCAGGATCGCCAATGAAACGGTCACGGCTCTTCTAGGTTTAGTACAAAATATTTAATTTATATTATTATTAAAGAGCTATAAACATTTACTGCCTTGTGTCGTAATTCTGACGACAGGTCAAAAAAAAAAAAATAAAGTTAAATATAATTAATGATTTAAATATAGGTCAGGTCCGGGATACCAGGTAGTGGAGTTTTATCAAAATAATAAGATTTTGTTATATGTTTAAATAGTAACTAAAATATATTCATTGAATCGTTTTATATGATGAATATTGCGTAGATTGCAATATACTTTCAAACAAAAAATTGCGTGAATCCGCTTTTGATTTTGACAATGGAGTTTTATTCGATACGCTTCGTTATCCCTAACTAATTTAAAGTATGTTTTATAGATGTCATATACAATCTATAAATTATATTTGGTTCGTAAATGATACGCTTAAATTGCGTTATCATTTAACTTTAAATGTGTAAATGTTGATTTCGGTTAGATACAATTTATAATAAAGTGCGCATAAATTGCGTCACCTAATTCTAATCTAATTAAGTTTGAATCAATATATGAATTTTACTATGTAACGGTTTAACTTTTCCCAAGAGACTGGATAGTCAGTCGGTTCCAAGATCTGGTTAGGGGAAAGGGACAAGAAAAGAGTATGTTTTTATATTTTCAACAATAACAAAATATATTTCTTAAGTAAAGAATAGCAATTTGGAATCAGTTGTTAAATCCCGGCTGAAATAGAAATCAATTATGCGTCTTGTTAAAAATACTTCGCCTTTACAAATATAATTGTTTAAACTAACGCGGTTGACAATTTACAAGAATATATACGCGATTTCGTTACAAGAATGATTCGGTGTTTCGGTCCAGTGGCGGTATGACGGATCGGTGGCGGATTTTGATGTTAGGAATTCATTCGGTACGGTGGAGTCGTGTGCGCACGGCTACGCCGATTCGAATGTGTCGTGTAACAACGATCTCGACCTCTCTGTGTGGGCACAGTAACGGCCTAGATAGCTGGCTTTGTTGGTTAGAAATTTACCTTTGTTTCACCAGGACGTGAGAAACGACCGGGTGAATCGCCGGCTGAACTATTGTTACTCCCTTAACCCTATGGGCTCACAGTGACAGAGGGTGGCAGCAATGTGTCGGAATGTAGGTTAGGATTTTACGGTGGCACCGAGTATCGCCTACGTGTGCTCACGTAGACGAGGCTCGATGTCGCTCGGGTGTTCCAGGTTGCCTCGTGTGCTCACAATGCCAATTCGGAGTTTCGGGTTTCGGTTTGTCTACCAAATCGTCACGTGGGCTCACGAGAAGATTTCGTCGGCGTAGGTCTATCTCTCGCTGTTCCTTGTAGTAACGTGTGCGCACGATACTACCCGGAGTGAAGCTCGAGTTGAACTACCTCTCGTGCCGCGCGATCCGCCCAAAGGCACCCGGCGCGAATATGTATAGGTGCGTTCACGGCACACCGCGTACGCCGCCTGGTGCGTCGTCGCTTAGTCGCTCGCCGGCTGTCGCGCTTCGTGCTCGTGCGGACTCGCCCAGCGAATGTTGCGCGCGCGCGCTCACATGAATCCAATTTTTCCATGCACGTTTAGGTTTTATACCTAAGTGTAATTCGATTGGAGTAATGTTTGTTGTATCATGATAGGTTTTGTTTATAGTCGTTTGAATAATATTAATGTATCCGACCGAACCAGTGTGTTTTTCACTTATGAACGTACGAAAATTCGACCTAATTCTTTATTCACGCGTTCGACGCGTTCATTATTACTTTGTGGATGTCGGATTGATGAAAAAACTAAATCAATATTTTCTGTTTGTAATTTATCTATCCGCGCCTTTGCAGTAAATTGTAAGCCGTGATCACATGAAATACGTTTCGGTTTTCCGTACAACAAAACATAATCGTTAAAAATTTTCTTTATCGCTGTAGCACATGTTTGTCTACGAATCGGATATAATACAACAAATTTTGAAAATGCATCTATGGTTACAAGAATATATTTCATACCGCCACGCCCGGTCGGTAGTGGACTAAAAAAATCGATTGATAATAAGTCATGTGGCGCTTCCTGAATTATTGGCTCCATTGGCGCAACGCATGTACTAGTGGAAACTTTGTTCCTTTGACATGAGTCGCAGAATGAAATAAGTTTTTGCGCCTTATGTCTCAAATTTTTAATGTAAAAGTCTTCTTGTAACACACGAATTACTTTCTTCGCGCCTACATTACCATAAGTTTCGTGTGTTTCGAGAATGAGAGGTCCTATCATTTCTTTGGGAATCATTAATTTATATTGATTTGATTGATTCTTTTTATAAATTATATCATTTTTAATTATGTAAGTGAAATTCAAATTTTGATCTTTATGATCCAAATTTTTAGTAAATAGTTTATTTAAATACTCGTCATTGTGTTGGAACCTTGATAAGTCTTTAAATTTGTACATTAAGTCATTAGAGAATTTTAGTGTTTTTAAAAGTGCAATAATAATTTCACCCGGTTTTCTTTGCTCTTCCGGATTGAAATCAGGATGTCGACTTAGCATATCTGCGACAACATTATCTTTGCCCGGTACGTGATCAATTACTAGATTATAATTTTGGGACGGATTCTGTTATCCACAAATTTACATTTAAATAAAAAGATTAAGGCTTTGTGATCAGTTTTCATATAAATCTTCGCGGCTCGTATGTAAGTACTCAGTTACTGTAAACTCCATAAGACCACGAGTAGTTCCTTTTCTTTAGTGAAATAGGTTAATTCAGCTGCTTTAAGTGTACGACTGATATAAACAGGGCGAGTCTAAAACAATACAACATTTATATACCATCGTGATCAGTGCAAAAAGCTAAGTCTAGTGGAATTAGTCCGAAGAATTTCCTTCACTTTTCATTTTCCTAGTCAAGAAAGAAAAATTCTCCCACCACAGCGCCCTGCGAAAAAGCGCGTGAGGGGAAGTGAGCGCGGCGTCCGCGGCGCCGTTGCTAAGGAGGTCGGCGGCGGCGAACGGAGTAACAAAGAGAGCCGAAGAGATCGAAAAGCGCTATTCTTTCGCAAAGTCTGAAGAAGTCGATACTTTGTGCAGTAATTTTCGCGAGCCTAACAGCGGGACCTTATGCGGAGCTTTCAACGGGACTTTATGCGGGCCTATCAGTGGAATTTTATGTAGGTGCGTGAAAGTGTAAATATCATTCAAGCGCGGTGTCTGGGAGTACGGGGTGGCTGATAACGAGGTCAAGGTAGTGTACTCCGTGGTCTTCAGTGTCTAGGTGTAAAAATCATTCGTGGGCCCTATGTAGGTGTACAGGGTGGCCGATGACGAGGTCTAGGAATTGCGCTCCATGGTTCTCAGGGTCAAGGTAGATAAATCATACGAAAACGGTGTCTAGGTGTACAGGGTTGCCGATGACGACGTATAGGTAGCGCGCTACATTGTTCTCAGTGTCAAGGTAGATAAATCACACGAAAGCGGTATCTAGGTGTACAGGGTTGCTGATGACGACGTCTAGGTAGTGCGCTCCATGGTTCTCAGTGTCAAGGTAAATAAATCGTACGAGGGCAGTGTCGAAGTGTACAGTGTGGCTGATGACAAGGCCTAGGTGGAGCGTTTCGTGGTTTTTAATTTCTAGGAGTGAAAATTATTCAAGGGCGGTGTCTAGGTGTACAGGGTGGCCGAACACGACGTATATGTATTGCGCTCCGTGGTTTTCAGTGTCAAGGTAAATAAATCGTACGAGGGCGTGGTTGGGGTGTACAGGGTGTCCGAACACGACGTATAGGGTGTGCGCTCCGTGGTTCTCAGTGTCAAGATAGATAAATCATACGAAAGCGGTGTTTAGGTATACAGGGTGGCCGATGACGATGTCTAGTTGGGGCGCTCCATGGTTTTCAGTGTCAAGGTAAATGAATCATTTAAGGGCGGTGTCTAAGTGTACAAGGTTGCCGATGACGAGATCTAGGTATTGCGTTTCGTAGTTTTTGGTGTCTAGCTGAAAAAATCATTCGAGGAAAGTGTCCCGGTGTACAGGGCTGCTGATTAGAAGGTCTAGGTGGAGCGTTTCGTGGTTTTTAATTTCTAGGAGCAAAAATTATTCAAGGGCGGTGTCTAGGCGTACGAGGTTGCCGATGATGACGCCTAGGTATTGTGCTCTATGGTTCTCAGTGTCAAGGTTGATACATCATACGAAAGCGGTGTCTAGGTGTACAGGGAGTGCCTAACAGGACGTATAGGTATTGCGCTCCGTGGTTTTCACTGTCAAGGTATATAAATCGTACGAGGGCGGTGTCTAGGTGTACAGGATGGCCGATGACGATGTCTAGGTGGCTGGCTACATGGATTTTGGTGTTTATGTGTAAAAATCATTGAGACGAGGTGTCCAGGTGTACAGGGTGGCCGAACACGATGTATAGGTATTGCGCTCCGTGGTTTTCAGTGTCAAGGTAAATGAATCGTACGAGGGCGGTGTCTAGATGCACAGGGTGGCCGAACACGACGTATAGGTAGTGTGCTTCCTGGTTTTCAGTGTAAAGGTAAATAAATCGTACGAGGGCTGTGTCTAGGTGTACAGGGTGGCCGATGACAATGTCTAGTAGGGGCGCTCCATTGTTTTCAGTGTCAAGATAAATAAATCACACGGTATCGGTGTGTAGGTGTACAGGGTGGCCGAACACGACATATAGGTAGTGCGCTCCGTGGTTTTCAGTTTCAAGGTAAATAAATCGTACGAGGGCGGTGTCGAGGTGTATAGGTTGGCCGATGACGATGTCTAGTTGGGGCGTTTCGTGGTTTTTAATTTCTAGTAGTGAAAATTATACAATGGCGGTGTCTAGGTGTACAGGGAGAGCCTAACAGGACGTATAGGTATTGCGCTCCGTGGTTTTCACTGTCAAGGTATATAAATCGTACGAGGGCGGTGTCTAGGTGTACAGGATGGCCGATGACAATGTCTAGGTGGCTGGCTCCATGGTTTTTGGTGTTTATGTGGAATAGTCAATGAGACGAGGTGTCTAGGTGTACAGGGTGGCCGAACACGACGTATAGGTATTGCACTCCGTGGTTTTCAGTGTCAAGGTAAATGAATCGTACGAGGGCGGTGTCTAGGTGTGCAGGGTGTGCGATGACGATGTCTCGTTGGGGCGTTTCGTGGTTTTTAATTTCTAGTAGTGAAAATTATACAATGGCGGTGTCTAGGTGTACAGGGAGTGCCTAACAGGACATATAGGTATTGCGCTCCGTGGTTTTCACTGTCAAGGTATATAAATCGTACGAGGGCGGTGTCTATGTGTACAGGATGGCCGATGACAATGTCTAGGTGGCTGGCTCCATGGTTTTTGGTCTTTATGTGGTAAAATCATTGAGATGAGGTGTTTAGGTGTACAGGGTGGCCGATGACGACGTATAGGTAGTGTGCTCCGTTGTTTTCAGTGTCAAGGTAAATGAATCGTACGAGGGCGGTGTCTAGAAGTACAGGGTGGCCGATGAAGAGGTCTAGGTAGTGCGCTCCATGGTTCTTTGGTGTCTATCTGAAAAAATCATTAGAGGAAGGTGTCGAGGTGTACATTGTGGCTGATGACAAGGTCTAGGTGGAGCGTTTCGTGGTTTTTAATTTCTAGGAGTGAAAATTATTCAAGGGCGGTGTCTAGGTGTACAGGGTGGCCGAACACGACGTATAGGTATTGCGCTCCGTGGTTTTCAGTGTCAAGGTAAATAAATCGTACGAGGGCGTGGTTGGGGTGTACAGGGTGTCCGAACACGACGTATAGGGTGTGCGCTCCGTGGTTCTCAGTGTCAAGATAGATAAATCATACGGAAGCGGTGTTTAGGTATACAGGGTGGCCGATGACGATGTCTAGTTGGGGCGCTCCATGGTTTTCAGTGTCAAGGTAAATGAATCATTTAAGGGCGGTGTCTAAGTGTACAAGGTTGCCGATGACGAGATCTAGGTATTGCGTTTCATAGTTTTTGGTGTCTAGCTGAAAAAATCATTCGAGGAAGGTGTCCCGGTGTACAGGGCTGCTGATTAGAAGGTCTAGGTGGAGCGTTTCGTGGTTTTTAATTTCTAGGAGCAAAAATTATTCAAGGGCGGTGTCTAGGCGTACGAGGATGCCGATGATGACGCCTAGGTATTGTGCTCTATGGTTCTCAGTGTCAAGGTTGATACATCATACGAAAGCGGTGTCAAGGTGTACAGGGAGTGCCTAACAGGACGTATAGGTATTGCGCTCCGTGGTTTTCACTGTCAAGGTATATAAATCGTACGAGGGCGGTGTCTAGGTGTACAGGATGGCCGATGACGATGTCTAGGTGGCTGGCTACATGGATTTTGGTGTTTATGTGTAAAAATCATTGAGACGAGGTGTCCAGGTGTACAGGGTGGCCGAACACGACGTATAGGTATTGCGCTCCGTGGTTTTCGGTGTCAAGGTAAATGAATCGTACGAGGGCGGTGTCTAGATGCACAGGGTGGCCGAACACGACGTATAGGTAGTGTGCTTCCTGGTTTTCAGTGTCAAGGTAAATGAAGCGTACGAGGGCGGTGTCTAGGTGTACAGGGTGGCCGAACATGACGTATAGGTATTGCGCTCCCTGGTGTTCAGTGTCAAGGTAAATAAATCTTACGAGGGCGGTGTCTAGGTGCACAGGGTGGCCGAACACGACATATAGGTAGTGAGCTCCGTGGTTTTCAGTTTCAAGGTAAATAAATCGTACGAGGGCGGTGTCGAGGTGTATAGGTTGGCCGATGACGATGTCTAGGTGGCTGGCTACATGGTTTTTGGTGTTTATGTGTAAAAATCATAGAGACGAGGTGTCCAGGTGTACGAGGTTGCTGATGACGAGGTCTAGGTTGTCCTCTCCGTGGTTTTCAGTGTCAAGGAAGATAAATCTTACGAGGGCGGTGTCTAGGTGTACAGGGTGTCCGATGACGATGTCTAGTTGGGGCGTTTCGTGGTTTTTAATGTCTAGTAGTGAAAATTATACAATGGCGGTGTCTAGGTGTACAGGGTGGCCGAACACGACGTATAGGTATTGCACTCCGTGGTTTTCAGTGTCAAGGTAAATGAATCGTACGAGGGCGGTGTCTAGGTGTGCAGGGTGTGCGATGACGATGTCTCGTTGGGGCGTTTCGTGGTTTTTAATTTCTAGTAGTGAAAATTATACAATGGCGGTGTCTAGGTGTACAGGGAGTGCCTAACAGGACATATAGGTATTGCGCTCCGTGGTTTTCACTGTCAAGGTATATAAATCGTACGAGGGCGGTGTCTATGTGTACAGGATGGCCGATGACAATGTCTAGGTGGCTGGCTCCATGGTTTTTGGTCTTTATGTGGTAAAATCATTGAGACGAGGTGTTTAGGTGTACAGGGTGGCCGATGACGACGTATAGGTAGTGTGCTCCGTTGTTTTCAGTGTCAAGGTAAATGAATCGTACGAGGGCGGTGTCTAGAAGTACAGGGTGGCCGATGAAGAGGTCTAGGTAGTGCGCTCCATGGTTCTTTGGTGTCTATCTGAAAAAATCATTAGAGGAAGGTGTCGAGGTGTACATTGTGGCTGATGACAAGGTCTAGGTGGAGCGTTTCGTGGTTTTTAATTTCTAGGAGTGAAAATTATTCAAGGGCGGTGTCTAGGTGTACAGGGTGGCCGAACACGACGTATAGGTATTGCGCTCCGTGGTTTTCAGTGTCAAGGTAAATAAATCGTACGAGGGCGTGGTTGGGGTGTACAGGGTGTCCGAACACGACGTATAGGGTGTGCGCTCCGTGGTTCTCAGTGTCAAGATAGATAAATCATACGAAAGCGGTGTTTAGGTATACAGGGTGGCCGATGACGATGTCTAGTTGGGGCGCTCCATGGTTTTCAGTGTCAAGGTAAATGAATAATTTAAGGGCGGTGTCTAAGTGTACAAGGTTGCCGATGACGAGATCTAGGTATTGCGTTTCGTAGTTTTTGGTGTCTAGCTGAAAAAATCATTCGAGGAAGGTGTCCCGGTGTACAGGGCTGCTGATTAGAAGGTCTAGGTGGAGCGTTTCGTGGTTTTTAATTTCTAGGAGCAAAAATTATTCAAGGGCGGTGTCTAGGCGTACGAGGATGCCGATGATGACGCCTAGGTATTGTGCTCTATGGTTCTCAGTGTCAAGGTTGATACATCATACGAAAGCGGTGTCTAGGTGTACAGGGAGTGCCTAACAGGACGTATAGGTATTGCGCTCCGTGGTTTTCACTGTCAAGGTATATAAATCGTACGAGGGCGGTGTCTAGGTGTACAGGATGGCCGATGACGATGTCTAGGTGGCTGGCTACATGGATTTTGGTGTTTATGTGTAAAAATCATTGAGACGAGGTGTCCAGGTGTACAGGGTGGCCGAACACGACGTATAGGTATTGCGCTCCGTGGTTTTCAGTGTCAAGGTAAATGAATCGTACGAGGGTGGTGTCTAGATGCACAGGGTGGCCGAACACGACGTATAGGTAGTGTGCTTCCTGGTTTTCAGTGTCAAGGTAAATAAATCGTACGAGGGCTGTGTCTAGGTGTACAGGGTGGCCGATGACAATGTCTAGTTGGGGCGCTCCATTGTTTTCAGTGTCAAGATAAATAAATCACACGGTATCGGTGTGTAGGTGTACAGGGTGGCCGAACACGACATATAGGTAGTGCGCTCCGTGGTTTTCAGTTTCAAGGTAAATAAATCGTACGAGGGCGGTGTCGAGGTGTATAGGTTGGCCGATGACGATGTCTAGTTGGGGCGTTTCGTGGTTTTTAATTTCTAGTAGTGAAAATTATACAATGGCGGTGTCTAGGTGTACAGGGAGAGCCTAACAGGACGTATAGGTATTGCGCTCCGTGGTTTTCACTGTCAAGGTATATAAATCGTACGAGGACGGTGTCTAGGTGTACAGGATGGCCGATGACGATGTGTAGGTGGCTGGCTACATGGATTTTGGTGTTTATGTGTAAAAATCATTGAGACGAGGTGTCCAGGTGTACAGGGTGGCCGAACACGACGTATAGGTATTGCGCTCCGTGGTTTTCAGTGTCAAGGTAAATGAATCGTACGAGGGCGGTGTCTAGATGCACAGGGTGGACGAACACGACGTATAGGTAGTGTGCTTCCTGGTTTTCAGTGTCAAGGTAAATAAATCGTACGAGGGCTGTGTCCAGGTGTACAGGGTGGCCGAACACGACGTATAGGTATTGCGCTCCGTGGTTTTCAGTGTCAAGGTAAATGAATCTTACGAGGGCGGTGTCTAGGTGTACAGGGTGTCCGATGACTATGTCTAGTTGGGGCGATCCATGGTTTTCAGTGTCAAGGTAAATAAATCGTACGAGGGCGTGGTTGGGGTGTACAGGGTGTCCGAACACGACGTATAGGGTGTGCGCTCCGTGGTTCGCAGTGTCAAGATAGATAAATCATACGAAAGCGGAGTTTAGGTATACAGGGTGGCCGATGACGATGTCTAGTTGGGGCGCTCCGTGGTTTTCACTGTCAAGGTATATAAATCGTACGAGGGCGGTGTCTATGTGTACAGGATGGCCGATGACAATGTCTAGGTGGCTGGCTCCATGGTTTTTGGTCTTTATGTGGTAAAATCATTGAGACGAGGTGTTTAGGTGTACAGGGTGGCCGATGACGACGTATAGGTAGTGTGCTCCGTTGTTTTCAGTGTCAAGGTAAATGAATCGTACGAGGGCGGTGTCTAGAAGTACAGGGTGGCCGATGAAGAGGTCTAGGTAGTGCGCTCCATGGTTCTTTGGTGTCTATCTGAAAAAATCATTAGAGGAAGGTGTCGAGGTGTACATTGTGGCTGATGACAAGGTCTAGGTGGAGCGTTTCGTGGTTTTTAATTTCTAGGAGTGAAAATTATTCAAGGGCGGTGTCTAGGTGTACAGGGTGGCCGAACACGACGTATAGGTATTGCGCTCCGTGGTTTTCAGTGTCAAGGTAAATAAATCGTACGAGGGCGTGGTTGGGGTGTACAGGGTGTCCGAACACGACGTATAGGGTGTGCGCTCCGTGGTTCTCAGTGTCAAGATAGATAAATCATACGAAAGCGGTGTTTAGGTATACAGGGTGGCCGATGACGATGTCTAGTTGGGGCGCTCCATGGTTTTCAGTGTCAAGGTAAATGAATCGTACGAGGGCGGTGTCTAGATGCACAGGGTGGCCGAACACGACGTATAGGTAGTGTGCTTCCTGGTTTTCAGTGTCAAGGTAAATGAATCGTACGAGGGCGGTGTCTAGGTGTACATGGTGGCCGAACATGACATATAGGTATTGCGCTCCCTGGTGTTCAGTGTCAAGGTAAATAAATCTTACGAGGGCGGTGTCTAGGTGCACAGGGTGGCCGAACACGACATATAGGTAGTGAGCTCCGTGGTTTTCAGTTTCAAGGTAAATAAATCGTACGAGGGCGGTGTCGAGGTGTATAGGTTGGCCGATGACGATGTCTAGGTGGCTGGCTACATGGTTTTTGGTGTTTATGTGTAAAAATCATAGAGACGAGGTGTCCAGGTGTACGAGGTTGCTGATGACGAGGTCTAGGTTGTCCTCTCCGTGGTTTTCAGTGTCAAGGAAGATAAATCTTACGAGGACGGTGTCTAGGTGTACAGGGTGTCCGATGACGATGTCTAGTTGGGGCGTTTCGTGGTTTTTAATGTCTAGTAGTGAAAATTATACAATGGCGGTGTCTAGGTGTACAGGGTGGCCGAAAACGACGTATAGGTATTGCACTCCGTGGTTTTCAGTGTCAAGGTAAATGAATCGTACGAGGGCGGTGTCTAGGTGTGCAGGGTGTGCGATGACGATGTCTCGTTGGGGCGTTTCGTGGTTTTTAATTTCTAGTAGTGAAAATTATACAATGGCGGTGTCTAGGTGTACAGGGAGTGCCTAACAGGACATATAGGTATTGCGCTCCGTGGTTTTCACTGTCAAGGTATATAAATCGTACGAGGGCGGTGTCTATGTGTACAGGATGGCCGATGACAATGTCTAGGTGGCTGGCTCCATGGTTTTTGGTCTTTATGTGGTAAAATCATTGAGACGAGGTGTTTAGGTGTACAGGGTGGCCGATGACGACGTATAGGTAGTGTGCTCCGTTGTTTTCAGTGTCAAGGTAAATGAATCGTACGAGGGCGGTGTCTAGAAGTACAGGGTGGCCGATGAAGAGGTCTAGGTAGTGCGCTCCATGGTTCTTTGGTGTCTATCTGAAAAAATCATTAGAGGAAGGTGTCGAGGTGTACATTGTGGCTGATGACAAGGTCTAGGTGGAGCGTTTCGTGGTTTTTAATTTCTAGGAGTGAAAATTATTCAAGGGCGGTGTCTAGGTGTACAGGGTGGCCGAACACGACGTATAGGTATTGCGCTCCGTGGTTTTCAGTGTCAAGGTAAATAAATCGTACGAGGGCGTGGTTGGGGTGTACAGGGTGTCCGAACACGAGGTATAGGGTGTGCGCTCCGTGGTTCTCAGTGTCAAGATAGATAAATCATACGAAAGCGGTGTTTAGGTATACAGGGTGGCCGATGACGATGTCTAGTTGGGGCGCTCCATGGTTTTCAGTGTCAAGGTAAATGAATCGTACGAGGGCGGTGTCTAGATGCACAGGGTGGCCGAACACGACGTATAGGTAGTGTGCTTCCTGGTTTTCAGTGTCAAGGTAAATGAATCGTACGAGGGCGGTGTCTAGGTGTACAGGGTGGCCGAACATGACGTATAGGTATTGCGCTCCCTGGTGTTCAGTGTCAAGGTAAATAAATCTTACGAGGGCGGTGTCTAGGTGCACAGGGTGGCCGAACACGACATATAGGTAGTGAGCTCCGTGGTTTTCAGTTTCAAGGTAAATAAATCGTACGAGGGCGGTGTCGAGGTGTATAGGTTGGCCGATGACGGTGTCTAGGTGGCTGGCTACATGGTTTTTGGTGTTTATGTGTAAAAATCATAGAGACGAGGTGTCCAGGTGTACGAGGTTGCTGATGACGAGGTCTAGGTTGTCCTCTCCGTGGTTTTCAGTGTCAAGGAAGATAAATCTTACGAGGACGGTGTCTAGGTGTACAGGGTGTCCGATGACGATGTCTAGTTGGGGCGTTTCGTGGTTTTTAATGTCTAGTAGTGAAAATTATACAATGGCGGTGTCTAGGTGTACAGGGTGGCCGAACACGACGTATAGGTATTGCACTCCGTGGTTTTCAGTGTCAAGGTAAATGAATCGTACGAGGGCGGTGTCTAGGTGTGCAGGGTGTGCGATGACGATGTCTCGTTGGGGCGTTTCGTGGTTTTTAATTTCTAGTAGTGAAAATTATACAATGGCGGTGTCTAGGTGTACAGGGAGTGCCTAACAGGACATATAGGTATTGCGCTCCGTGGTTTTCACTGTCAAGGTATATAAATCGTACGAGGGCGGTGTCTATGTGTACAGGATGGCCGATGACAATGTCTAGGTGGCTGGCTCCATGGTTTTTGGTCTTTATGTGGTAAAATCATTGAGACGAGGTGTTTAGGTGTACAGGGTGGCCGATGACGACGTATAGGTAGTGTGCTCCGTTGTTTTCAGTGTCAAGGTAAATGAATCGTACGAGGGCGGTGTCTAGAAGTACAGGGTGGCCGATGAAGAGGTCTAGGTAGTGCGCTCCATGGTTCTTTGGTGTCTATCTGAAAAAATCATTAGAGGAAGGTGTCGAGGTGTACATTGTGGCTGATGACAAGGTCTAGGTGGAGCGTTTCGTGGTTTTTAATTTCTAGGAGTGAAAATTATTCAAGGGCGGTGTCTAGGTGTACAGGGTGGCCGAACACGACGTATACGTATTGCGCTCCGTGGTTTTCAGTGTCAAGGTAAATGAATCGTACGAGGGCGGTGTCTAGGTGTTCAGGGAGGCCGAACATGACGTATAGGTATTGCGCTCCCTGGTTTTCAGTGTCAATGTAAATTAATCGTACGAGGGCGGTGTCTTGGTGTTCAGGGTGGCCGAACACGACGTATAGGTATTGCACTCCGTGGTTTTCAGTGTCAAGGTAAATTAATCGTACGAGGGCGGTGTCTAGGTGTACAGGGTGGCCGATGACAATGTCTAGTTGGGGCGCTCCATTGTTTTCAGTATCAAGGTAAATAAATCACACGGTATCGGTGTCTAGGTGTACAGGGTGGCCGAACACGACGTATAGGTATTGCGCTCCGTGGTTTTCGGTGTAAAGGTAAATAAATCGTACGAGGGCGGTGTCTTGGTGTTCAGGGTGGCCGAACACGACGAATAGGTTCTGCGCTCCGTGGTTTTCAGTGTCAAGGTAAATAAATCTTACGAGGGCGGTGTCTAGGTGTACAGGGTGTCCGATGATTATGTCTAGTTGGGGCGATCCATGGTTTTCAGTGTTAAGGTAAATAAATCATACGGGATCGGTGTCTAGGTGTACAGGGTGGCCAAACACGACGTATAGGTATTGCGCTCTGTGTTTTTCAGTGTCAAGGTAAATGAATCGTATGAGGGCGGTATCTAGGTGTACAGGGTGGCCGAACACGACGTATAGGTAGTGCGCGCCGTGGGTTTCAGTTTCAAGGTAAATAAATCGTACGAGGGCGGTGTCTTGGTGTTCAGGGTGGCCGAACACGGCGAATAGGTTCTGCGCTCCGTGGTTTTCAGTGTCAAGGTAAATGAATCGTACGAGGGCAGTGTCTAGGTGTACAGGGTGGCCGAACATGACGTATAGGTATTGCGCTCCCTGGTTTTCAGTGTCAAGGTAAATAAATCGTACGAGGGCGGTGTCTTGGTGTTCAGGGTGGCCGAACACGGCGAATAGGTTCTGCGCTCCGTGGTTTTCAGTGTCAAGGTAAATGAATCTTACAAGGGCGGTGTCTAGGTGCACAGGGTGGCCGATGACGACGTATAGGTAGTGTGCTTCCTGGTTTTCAGTGTCAAGGTAAATAAATCGTACGAGGGCTGTGTCTAGGTGTACAGGGTGGCCGATGACAATGTCTAGTTGGGGCGCTCCATTGCTTTCAGTGTTAAGGTAAATAAATCACACGGTATCGGTGTGTAGGTGTACAGGGTGGCCGAACACGACATATAGGTAGTGCGCTCCGTGGTTTTCAGTTTAAGGTAAATAAATCGTACGAGGGCGGTGTCGAGGTGTATAGGTTGGCCGATGACGATGTCTAGGTGGCTGGATACATGGTTTTTGGTGTTTATGTGTAAAAATCATTGAGACGAGGTGTCCAGGTGTACGAGGTTGCTGATGACGAGGTCTAGGTTGTCCTCTCCGAGGTTTTCAGTGTCAAGGAAGATAAATCTTACGAGGGCGGTGTCTAGGTGTACATGGTGGCCGATGACAATGTCTAGTTGGGGCGCTCCATGGTTTTCAGTATCAAGGTAAATAAATCATACGGTATCGGTGTCTAGGTGTACAGGGTGGCCGAACACGACGAATAGGTAGTGCGCTCCATGCTTTTCAATGTCAAGTTAAATAAATCATACGAAAGCGATGTCTAGGTGTACAGGGTGGCCGAACACGACGTATAGGGTGTGCTTTCCGTGGTTTTTATTGTCAAGGAAAATAAATCTTACGAGGGCGGTGTCTAGGTGTACGGGGTGTCCGATGACGATGTCTAGTTGGTGCACTCCATGGTTTTCGGTGTCAAGGTAAATAAATCACACGGTATCGGTGTGTAGGTGTACAGGGTGGCCGAACACGACGTATAGGTAGTGCGCGCCGTGGGTTTCAGTTTCAAGGTAAATAAATCGTACGAGGGCGGTGTCTTGGTGTTCAGGGTGGCCGAACACGGCGAATAGGTTCTGCGCTCCGTGGTTTTCAGTGTCAAGGTAAATGAATCGTACGAGGGCGGTTTCTAGGTGTACAGGGTGGCCGAACATGACGAATAGGTATTGCGCTCCCTGGTTTTCAGTGTCAAGGTAAATAAATCTTACGAGGGCGGTGTCTTGGTGTTCAGGGTGGCCGAACACGGCGAATAGGTTCTGCGCTCCGTGGTTTTCAGTGTCAAGGTAAATGAATCGTACGAGGGCGGTGTCTAGGTGTACAGGGTGGCCGAACACGGCGAATATGTTCTGCGCTCCGTGGTTTTCAGTGTCAAGGTAAATGAATCGTACGAGGGTGATGTCTAGGTGTACAGGGTGGCCGATGACGATGTCTAGGTGGCTGGCTCCATGGTTTTTGGTGTTTATGTGGAATAGTCAATGAGACGAGGTGTCTAGGTGTACAGGGTGGCCGAACACGATGTATAGGTATTTCGCTCCGTGGTTTTCAGTGTCAAGGTAAATAAATCACACGGTATCGGTGTGTAGGTGTACAGGGTGGCCGAACACGACATATAGGTAGTGCGCTCCGAGGTTTTCAGTTTCAAGGTAAAGAAATCGTACGAGGACTGTTTCGAGGTGTATAGGTTGGCCGATGACGATGTCTAGGTGGCTGGCTACATGGTTTTTGGTGTTTATGTGTAAAAATCATTGAGACGAGGTGTCCAGGTGTACGAGGTTGCTGATGACGAGGTCTAGGTTGTCCTCTCCGTGGTTTTCAGTGTCAAGGAAGATAAATCTTACGAGGGCGGTGTCTAGGTGTACAGGGTGTCCGATGACGATGTCTAGTTGGGGCGTTTCGTGGTTTTTAATGTCTAGTAGTGAAAATTATACAATGGCGGTGTCTAGGTGTACAGGGTGGCCGAACACGACGTATAGGTATTGCACTCCGTGGTTTTCAGTGTCAAGGTAAATGAATCGTACGAGGGCGGTGTCTAGGTGTGCAGGGTGTGCGATGACGATGTCTAGTTGGTGCACTCCATGGTTTTCAGTATCAAGGTTGATAAATCATACGAAAGCGCTGTGTAGGTGTTCAGGTTGGCCGAACATGACGTATAGGTATTGCGCTCCCTGGTTTTCAGTGTCAAGGTAAATAAATCTTACGAGGGCGGTGTCTAGGTGTACAGGGTGTTCGATGACGATGTCTCGTTGGGGCGTTTCGTGGTTTTTAATTTCTAGTAGTGAAAATTATACAATGGCGGTGTCTAGGTGTACAGGGAGTGCCTAACAGGACGTATAGGTATTGCGCTCCGTGGTTTTCAGTGTCAAGGTAAATGAATCGTACGAGGGCGGTGTCTAGGTGTTCAGGGTGGCCGAACATGACGTATAGGTTCTGCGCTCCGTGGTTTTCAGTGTCAAGGTAAATAAATCTTACGAGGGCGGTGTCTAGGTGTACAGGGTGTCCGAACACGATGTATAGGTATTGCGCTCCGTGGTTTTCAGTGTCAAGGTAAATGAATCGTACGAGGGCGGTATCTAGGTGTACAGGGTGGCCGAACACGACGTATAGGTAGTGCGCGCCGTGGGTTTCAGTTTCAAGGTAAATAAATCGTACGAGGGCGGTGTCTTGGTGTTCAGGGTGGCCGAACACGGCGAATAGGTTCTGCGCTCCGTGGTTTTCAGTGTCAAGGTAAATAAATCACACGGTATCGGTGTCTAGGTGTACAGGGTGGCCGAACACGATGTATAGGTATTGCGCTCCGTGGTTTTCGGTGTAAAGGTAAATAAATCGTACGAGGGCGGTGTCTAGAAGTACAGGGTGGCCGATGAAGAGGTCTAGGTAGTGCGCTCCATGGTTCTTTGGTGTCTATCTGAAAAAATCATTAGAGGAAGGTGTCGAGGTGTACATTGTGGCTGATGACAAGGTCTAGGTGGAGCGTTTCGTGGTTTTTAATTTCTAGGAGTGAAAATTATTCAAGGGCGGTGTCTAGGTGTACAGGGTGGCCGAACACGACGTATAGGTATTGCGCTCCGTGGTTTTCAGTGTCAAGGTAAATAAATCGTACGAGGGCGTGGTTGGGGTGTACAGGGTGTCCGAACACGAGGTATAGGGTGTGCGCTCCGTGGTTCTCAGTGTCAAGATAGATAAATCATACGAAAGCGGTGTTTAGGTATACAGGGTGGCCGATGACGATGTCTAGTTGGGGCGCTCCATGGTTTTCAGTGTCAAGGTAAATGAATCGTACGAGGGCGGTGTCTAGATGCACAGGGTGGCCGAACACGACGTATAGGTAGTGTGCTTCCTGGTTTTCAGTGTCAAGGTAAATGAATCGTACGAGGGCGGTGTCTAGGTGTACAGGGTGGCCGAACATGACGTATAGGTATTGCGCTCCCTGGTGTTCAGTGTCAAGGTAAATAAATCTTACGAGGGCGGTGTCTAGGTGCACAGGGTGGCCGAACACGACATATAGGTAGTGAGCTCCGTGGTTTTCAGTTTCAAGGTAAATAAATCGTACGAGGGCGGTGTCGAGGTGTATAGGTTGGCCGATGACGGTGTCTAGGTGGCTGGCTACATGGTTTTTGGTGTTTATGTGTAAAAATCATAGAGACGAGGTGTCCAGGTGTACGAGGTTGCTGATGACGAGGTCTAGGTTGTCCTCTCCGTGGTTTTCAGTGTCAAGGAAGATAAATCTTACGAGGACGGTGTCTAGGTGTACAGGGTGTCCGATGACGATGTCTAGTTGGGGCGTTTCGTGGTTTTTAATGTCTAGTAGTGAAAATTATACAATGGCGGTGTCTAGGTGTACAGGGTGGCCGAACACGACGTATAGGTATTGCACTCCGTGGTTTTCAGTGTCAAGGTAAATGAATCGTACGAGGGCGGTGTCTAGGTGTGCAGGGTGTGCGATGACGATGTCTCGTTGGGGCGTTTCGTGGTTTTTAATTTCTAGTAGTGAAAATTATACAATGGCGGTGTCTAGGTGTACAGGGAGTGCCTAACAGGACATATAGGTATTGCGCTCCGTGGTTTTCACTGTCAAGGTATATAAATCGTACGAGGGCGGTGTCTATGTGTACAGGATGGCCGATGACAATGTCTAGGTGGCTGGCTCCATGGTTTTTGGTCTTTATGTGGTAAAATCATTGAGACGAGGTGTTTAGGTGTACAGGGTGGCCGATGACGACGTATAGGTAGTGTGCTCCGTTGTTTTCAGTGTCAAGGTAAATGAATCGTACGAGGGCGGTGTCTAGAAGTACAGGGTGGCCGATGAAGAGGTCTAGGTAGTGCGCTCCATGGTTCTTTGGTGTCTATCTGAAAAAATCATTAGAGGAAGGTGTCGAGGTGTACATTGTGGCTGATGACAAGGTCTAGGTGGAGCGTTTCGTGGTTTTTAATTTCTAGGAGTGAAAATTATTCAAGGGCGGTGTCTAGGTGTACAGGGTGGCCGAACACGACGTATACGTATTGCGCTCCGTGGTTTTCAGTGTCAAGGTAAATGAATCGTACGAGGGCGGTGTCTAGGTGTTCAGGGAGGCCGAACATGACGTATAGGTATTGCGCTCCCTGGTTTTCAGTGTCAATGTAAATTAATCGTACGAGGGCGGTGTCTTGGTGTTCAGGGTGGCCGAACACGACGTATAGGTATTGCACTCCGTGGTTTTCAGTGTCAAGGTAAATTAATCGTACGAGGGCGGTGTCTAGGTGTACAGGGTGGCCGATGACAATGTCTAGTTGGGGCGCTCCATTGTTTTCAGTATCAAGGTAAATAAATCACACGGTATCGGTGTCTAGGTGTACAGGGTGGCCGAACACGACGTATAGGTATTGCGCTCCGTGGTTTTCGGTGTAAAGGTAAATAAATCGTACGAGGGCGGTGTCTTGGTGTTCAGGGTGGCCGAACACGACGAATAGGTTCTGCGCTCCGTGGTTTTCAGTGTCAAGGTAAATAAATCTTACGAGGGCGGTGTCTAGGTGTACAGGGTGTCCGATGATTATGTCTAGTTGGGGCGATCCATGGTTTTCAGTGTTAAGGTAAATAAATCATACGGGATCGGTGTCTAGGTGTACAGGGTGGCCAAACACGACGTATAGGTATTGCGCTCTGTGTTTTTCAGTGTCAAGGTAAATGAATCGTATGAGGGCGGTATCTAGGTGTACAGGGTGGCCGAACACGACGTATAGGTAGTGCGCGCCGTGGGTTTCAGTTTCAAGGTAAATAAATCGTACGAGGGCGGTGTCTTGGTGTTCAGGGTGGCCGAACACGGCGAATAGGTTCTGCGCTCCGTGGTTTTCAGTGTCAAGGTAAATGAATCGTACGAGGGCAGTGTCTAGGTGTACAGGGTGGCCGAACATGACGTATAGGTATTGCGCTCCCTGGTTTTCAGTGTCAAGGTAAATAAATCGTACGAGGGCGGTGTCTTGGTGTTCAGGGTGGCCGAACACGGCGAATAGGTTCTGCGCTCCGTGGTTTTCAGTGTCAAGGTAAATGAATCTTACAAGGGCGGTGTCTAGGTGCACAGGGTGGCCGATGACGACGTATAGGTAGTGTGCTTCCTGGTTTTCAGTGTCAAGGTAAATAAATCGTACGAGGGCTGTGTCTAGGTGTACAGGGTGGCCGATGACAATGTCTAGTTGGGGCGCTCCATTGCTTTCAGTGTTAAGGTAAATAAATCACACGGTATCGGTGTGTAGGTGTACAGGGTGGCCGAACACGACATATAGGTAGTGCGCTCCGTGGTTTTCAGTTTAAGGTAAATAAATCGTACGAGGGCGGTGTCGAGGTGTATAGGTTGGCCGATGACGATGTCTAGGTGGCTGGATACATGGTTTTTGGTGTTTATGAGTAAAAATCATTGAGACGAGGTGTCCAGGTGTACGAGGTTGCTGATGACGAGGTCTAGGTTGTCCTCTCCGAGGTTTTCAGTGTCAAGGAAGATAAATCTTACGAGGGCGGTGTCTAGGTGTACATGGTGGCCGATGACAATGTCTAGTTGGGGCGCTCCATGGTTTTCAGTATCAAGGTAAATAAATCATACGGTATCGGTGTCTAGGTGTACAGGGTGGCCGAACACGACGAATAGGTAGTGCGCTCCATGCTTTTCAATGTCAAGTTAAATAAATCATACGAAAGCGATGTCTAGGTGTACAGGGTGGCCGAACACGACGTATAGGGTGTGCTTTCCGTGGTTTTTATTGTCAAGGAAAATAAATCTTACGAGGGCGGTGTCTAGGTGTACGGGGTGTCCGATGACGATGTCTAGTTGGTGCACTCCATGGTTTTCGGTGTCAAGGTAAATAAATCACACGGTATCGGTGTGTAGGTGTACAGGGTGGCCGAACACGACGTATAGGTAGTGCGCGCCGTGGGTTTCAGTTTCAAGGTAAATAAATCGTACGAGGGCGGTGTCTTGGTGTTCAGGGTGGCCGAACACGGCGAATAGGTTCTGCGCTCCGTGGTTTTCAGTGTCAAGGTAAATGAATCGTACGAGGGCGGTTTCTAGGTGTACAGGGTGGCCGAACATGACGAATAGGTATTGCGCTCCCTGGTTTTCAGTGTCAAGGTAAATAAATCTTACGAGGGCGGTGTCTTGGTGTTCAGGGTGGCCGAACACGGCGAATAGGTTCTGCGCTCCGTGGTTTTCAGTGTCAAGGTAAATGAATCGTACGAGGGCGGTGTCTAGGTGTACAGGGTGGCCGAACACGGCGAATATGTTCTGCGCTCCGTGGTTTTCAGTGTCAAGGTAAATGAATCGTACGAGGGTGATGTCTAGGTGTACAGGGTGGCCGATGACGATGTCTAGGTGGCTGGCTCCATGGTTTTTGGTGTTTATGTGGAATAGTCAATGAGACGAGGTGTCTAGGTGTACAGGGTGGCCGAACACGATGTATAGGTATTTCGCTCCGTGGTTTTCAGTGTCAAGGTAAATAAATCACACGGTATCGGTGTGTAGGTGTACAGGGTGGCCGAACACGACATATAGGTAGTGCGCTCCGAGGTTTTCAGTTTCAAGGTAAAGAAATCGTACGAGGACTGTTTCGAGGTGTATAGGTTGGCCGATGACGATGTCTAGGTGGCTGGCTACATGGTTTTTGGTGTTTATGTGTAAAAATCATT
This sequence comes from Nasonia vitripennis, assembly GCF_009193385.2. Lineage (NCBI taxonomy): Eukaryota > Metazoa > Arthropoda > Insecta > Hymenoptera > Pteromalidae > Nasonia > Nasonia vitripennis. Next base: position 238,112 of record NW_022279632.1, read on the forward strand.
GAGACGAGGTGTCCAGGTGTACGAGGTTGCTGATGACGAGGTCTAGGTTGTCCTCTCCGTGGTTTTCAGTGTCAAGGAAGATAAATCTTACGAGGGCGGTGTCTAGGTGTACAGGGTGTCCGATGACGATGTCTAGTTGGGGCGTTTCGTGGTTTTTAATGTCTAGTAGTGAAAATTATACAATGGCGGTGTCTAGGTGTACAGGGTGGCCGAACACGACGTATAGGTATTGCACTCCGTGGTTTTCAGTGTCAAGGTAAATGAATCGTACGAGGGCGGTGTCTAGGTGTGCAGGGTGTGCGATGACGATGTCTAGTTGGTGCACTCCATGGTTTTCAGTATCAAGGTTGATAAATCATACGAAAGCGCTGTGTAGGTGTTCAGGTTGGCCGAACATGACGTATAGGTATTGCGCTCCCTGGTTTTCAGTGTCAAGGTAAATAAATCTTACGAGGGCGGTGTCTAGGTGTACAGGGTGTTCGATGACGATGTCTCGTTGGGGCGTTTCGTGGTTTTTAATTTCTAGTAGTGAAAATTATACAATGGCGGTGTCTAGGTGTACAGGGAGTGCCTAACAGGACGTATAGGTATTGCGCTCCGTGGTTTTCAGTGTCAAGGTAAATGAATCGTACGAGGGCGGTGTCTAGGTGTTCAGGGTGGCCGAACATGACGTATAGGTATTGCGCTCCCTGGTTTTCAGTGTCAAGGTAAATAAATCTTACGAGGGCGGTGTCTAGGTGCACAGGGTGGCCGATGACGACGTATAGGTAGTGCGCTCCATGCTTTTCAATGTCAAGTTAAATAAATCATACGAAAGCGATGTCTAGGTGTACAGGGTGGCCGAACACGACGTATAGGGTGTACTTTCCGTGGTTTTTAATGTCAAGGAAAATAAATCTTACGAGGGCGGTGTCTAGGTGTACAGGGTGTCCGATGACGATGTCTAGTTGGTGCACTCCATGGTTTTCAGTATCAAGGTTGATAAATCATACGAAAGCGCTGTGTAGGTGTTCAGGGTGGCCGAACATGACGTATAGGTATTGCGCTCCCTGGTTTTCAGTGTCAAGGTAAATAAATCTTACGAGGGCGGTGTCTAGGTGTACAGGGTGTTCGATGACGATGTCTCGTTGGGGCGTTTCGTGGTTTTTAATTTCTAGTAGTGAAAATTATACAATGGCGGTGTCTAGGTGTACAGGGAGTCCGATGACGATGTCTAGTTGGTGCACTCCATGGTTTTCAGTATCAAGGTTGATAAATCATACGAAAGCGGTATCTAGGTGTACAGGGTGGCCGAACACGACGTATAGGTAGTGCGCGCCGTGGGTTTCAGTTTCAAGGTAAATAAATCGTACGAGGGCGGTGTCTTGGTGTTCAGGGTGGCCGAACACGGCGAATAGGTTCTGCGCTCCGTGGTTTTCAGTGTCAAGGTAAATGAATCGTACGAGGGCGGTGTCTTGGTGTTCAGGGTGGCCGAAAATGGCGAATAGGTTCTGCGCTCCGTGGTTTTCAGTGTCAAGGTAAATGAATCGTACGAGGGTGGTGTCTAGGTGTACAGGGTGGCCGATGACGATGTCTAGGTGGCTGGCTCCATGGTTTTTGGTGTTTATGTGGAATAGTCAATGAGACGAGGTGTCTAGGTGTACAGGGTGGCCGAACACGACGTATAGGTATTGCGCTCCGTGGTTTTCAGTGTCAAGGTAAATGAATCGTACGAGGGCGGTGTCTAGGTGTACAGGGTGGCCGAACATGACGTATAGGTATTGCGCTCCCTGGTTTTCAGTGTCAAGGTAAATAAATCTTACAAGGGCGGTGTCTAGGTGCACAGGGTGGCCGATGACGACGTATAGGTCGTGTGCTTCCTGGTTTTCAGTGTCAAGGTAAATAAATCGTACGAGGGCTGTGTCTAGGTGTACAGGGTGGCCGATGACAATGTCTAGTTGGGGCGCTCCATTGCTTTCAGTGTCAAGGTAAATAAATCACACGGTATCGGTGTGTAGGTGTACAGGGTGGCCGAACACGACATATAGGTAGTGCGCTCCGAGGTTTTCAGTTTCAAGGTAAAGAAATCGTACGAGGACTGTTTCGAGGTGTATAGGTTGGCCGATGACGATGTCTAGGTGGCTGGCTACATGGTTTTTGGTGTTTATGTGTAAAAATCATTGAGAGGAGGTGTCCAGGTGTACGAGGTTGCTGATGACGAGGTCTAGGTTGTCCTCTCCGTGGTTTTCAGTGTCAAGGTAAATAAATCTTACGATGGCGGTGTCTAGGTGTACAGGGTGGCCGAACACGACGTATAGGTATTGCACTCCGTGGTTTTCAGTGTCAAGGTAAATGAATCTTACAAGGGCGGTGTCTAGGTGTACATGGTGGCCGATGACAATGTCTAGTTGGGGCGCTCCATGGTTTTCAGTATCAAGGTAAATAAATCATACGGTATCGGTGTCTAGGTGTACAGGGTGGCCGAACACGACGAATAGGTAGTGCGCTCCATGCTTTTCAATGTCAAGTTAAATAAATCATACGAAAGCGATGTCTAGGTGTACAGGGTGGCCGAACACGACGTATAGGGTGTGCTTTCCGTGGTTTTTATTGTCAAGGAAAATAAATCTTACGAGGGCGGAGTCTAGGTGTACGGGGTGTCCGATGACGATGTCTAGTTGGTGCACTCCATGGTTTTCAGTATCAAGGTTGATAAATCAGACGAAAGCGGTGTCTAGGTGTTCAGGGTGGCCGAACATGACGTATAGGTATTGCGCTCCCTGGTTTTCAGTGTCAAGGTAAATAAATCTTACGAGGGCGGTGTCTAGGTGTACAGGGTGTCCGATGACGATGTCTCGTTGGGGCGTTTCGTGGTTTTTAATTTCTAGTAGTGAAAATTATACAATGGCGGTGTCTAGGTGTACAGGGTGGCCGAACACGACGTATAGGTATTGCACTCCGTGGTTTTCAGTGTCAAGGTAAATGAATCGTACGAGGGCGGTGTCTAGGTGTACAGGGTGGCCGATGACAATGTCTAGTTGGGGCGCTCCATTGTTTTCAGTGTCAAGGTAAATAAATCACACGGTATCGGTGTCTAGGTGTACAGGGTGGCCGAACACGATGTATAGGTATTGCGCTCCGTGGTTTTCGGTGTAAAGGTAAATAAATCGTACGAGGGCGGTGTCTTGGTGTTCAGGGTGGCCGAACACGACGAATAGGTTCTGCGCTCCGTGGTTTTCAGTGTCAAGGTAAATAAATCTTACGAGGGCGGTGTCTAGGTGTACAGGGTGTTCGATGACGATGTTTCGTTGGGGCGTTCTGGTTTTAATTCTAGTAGGTAAAATTATACAATGGCGGTGTCTAGGTGTACAGGGTCCGATGACGAGTCTAGTTGTGCACTCCATGGTTTTTCAGTATCAAGGTGATAAATCATACGAGAGCGGTATCTAGGTGTACAGGGTGGCCGAACACGACGTATAGGTAGTGCGCGCCGTGGGTTTCAGTTTCAAGGTAAATAAATCGTACGAGGGCGGTGTCTTGGTGTTCAGGGTGGCCGAACACGGCGAATAGGTTCTGCGCTCCGTGGTTTTCAGTGTCAAGGTAAATGAATCGTACGAGGGCGGTGTCTTGGTGTTCAGGGTGGCCGAAAATGGCGAATAGGTTCTGCGCTCCGTGGTTTTCAGTGTCAAGGTAAATGAATCGTACGAGGGTGGTGTCTAGGTGTACAGGGTGGCCGATACGATGTTAGGTGCTGGCTCCATGGTTTTGGTGTTATGGAATAGTCAATGAGCGGGTGTCTAGGTGTACAGGGTGGCCGAACACGACGTATAGGTATTGCGCTCCGTGGTTTTCAGTGTCAAGGTAAATGAATCGTACGAGGGCGGTGTCTAGGTGTACAGGGTGGCCGAACACGACGTATAGGTATGCGCTCCGTGGTTTCAGTTTCAAGGTAAATAAATCGTACGAGGCGGTGTCTTCAGGTGCCGAACAGGTTGCGCTCCTGGTTTCAGTGTCAAGGTAATAAATCACAGGTCGGTGTCTAGGTGTACAGGGTGGCCGAACAGATGTAGGTATGCGCTCCGTGTTTCGTTAAGGTAAAAATCGTACGAGGGCGGTGTTGTGTTCAGGGTGGCCGAACAGGGATATGTTCTGCGCCGTGGTTTTCAGTGTCAAGGTAAATGAATCGTACGAGGGTGTGTCTAGGTGTACAGGGTGGCCGATGACAATGGTTCTAGGTGTATGAGGGTGCGCTCCACGATATAGGTATTGCCCGTTTCAGTGTCAAGGTAAATAAATCACACGGTATCGGTGTGTAGGTGTACAGGGTGGCCGAACACGACATATAGGTAGTGCGCTCCGAGGTTTTCAGTTTCAAGGTAAAGAAATCGTACGAGGACTGTTTCGAGGTGTATAGGTTGGCCGATGACGATGTCTAGGTGGCTGGCTACATGGTTTTTGGTGTTTATGTGTAAAAATCATTGAGACGAGGTGTCCAGGTGTACGAGGTTGCTGATGACGAGGTCTAGGTTGTCCTCTCCGTGGTTTTCAGTGTCAAGGAAGATAAATCTTACGAGGGCGGTGTCTAGGTGTACAGGGTGTCCGATGACGATGTCTAGTTGGGGCGTTTCGTGGTTTTTAATGTCTAGTAGTGAAAATTATACAATGGCGGTGTCTAGGTGTACAGGGTGGCCGAACACGACGTATAGGTATTGCACTCCGTGGTTTTCAGTGTCAAGGTAAATGAATCGTACGAGGGCGGTGTCTAGGTGTGCAGGGTGTGCGATGACGATGTCTAGTTGGTGCACTCCATGGTTTTCAGTATCAAGGTTGATAAATCATACGAAAGCGCTGTGTAGGTGTTCAGGTTGGCCGAACATGACGTATAGGTATTGCGCTCCCTGGTTTTCAGTGTCAAGGTAAATAAATCTTACGAGGGCGGTGTCTAGGTGTACAGGGTGTTCGATGACGATGTCTCGTTGGGGCGTTTCGTGGTTTTTAATTTCTAGTAGTGAAAATTATACAATGGCGGTGTCTAGGTGTACAGGGAGTGCCTAACAGGACGTATAGGTATTGCGCTCCGTGGTTTTCAGTGTCAAGGTAAATGAATCGTACGAGGGCGGTGTCTAGGTGTTCAGGGTGGCCGAACATGACGTATAGGTATTGCGCTCCCTGGTTTTCAGTGTCAAGGTAAATAAATCTTACGAGGGCGGTGTCTAGGTGCACAGGGTGGCCGATGACGACGTATAGGTAGTGCGCTCCATGCTTTTCAATGTCAAGTTAAATAAATCATACGAAAGCGATGTCTAGGTGTACAGGGTGGCCGAACACGACGTATAGGGTGTACTTTCCGTGGTTTTTAATGTCAAGGAAAATAAATCTTACGAGGGCGGTGTCTAGGTGTACAGGGTGTCCGATGACGATGTCTAGTTGGTGCACTCCATGGTTTTCAGTATCAAGGTTGATAAATCATACGAAAGCGCTGTGTAGGTGTTCAGGGTGGCCGAACATGACGTATAGGTATTGCGCTCCTGGTTTTCAGTGTCAAGGTAAATAAATCTTACGAGGGCGGTGTCTAGGTGTACAGGGTGTTCGATGACGATGTCTCGTTGGGGCGTTTCGTGGTTTTAATTTCTAGTAGTGAAAATTATACAATGGCGGTGTCTAGGTGTACAGGGAGTCCGATGACGATGTCTAGTTGGTGCACTCCATGGTTTTCAGTATCAAGGTTGATAAATCATACGAAAGCGGTATCTAGGTGTACAGGGTGGCCGAACACGACGTATAGGTAGTGCGCGCCGTGGGTTTCAGTTTCAAGGTAAATAAATCGTACGAGGGCGGTGTCTTGGTGTTCAGGGTGGCCGAACACGGCGAATAGGTTCTGCGCTCCGTGGTTTTCAGTGTCAAGGTAAATGAATCGTACGAGGGCGGTGTCTTGGTGTTCAGGGTGGCCGAAAATGGCGAATAGGTTCTGCGCTCCGTGGTTTTCAGTGTCAAGGTAAATGAATCGTACGAGGGTGGTGTCTAGGTGTACAGGGTGGCCGATGACGATGTCTAGGTGGCTGGCTCCATGGTTTTTGGTGTTTATGTGGAATAGTCAATGAGACGAGGTGTCTAGGTGTACAGGGTGGCCGAACACGACGTATAGGTATTGCGCTCCGTGGTTTTCAGTGTCAAGGTAAATGAATCGTACGAGGGCGGTGTCTAGGTGTACAGGGTGGCCGAACATGACGTATAGGTATTGCGCTCCCTGGTTTTCAGTGTCAAGGTAAATAAATCTTACAAGGGCGGTGTCTAGGTGCACAGGGTGGCCGATGACGACGTATAGGTCGTGTGCTTCCTGGTTTTCAGTGTCAAGGTAAATAAATCGTACGAGGGCTGTGTCTAGGTGTACAGGGTGGCCGATGACAATGTCTAGTTGGGGCGCTCCATTGCTTTCAGTGTCAAGGTAAATAAATCACACGGTATCGGTGTGTAGGTGTACAGGGTGGCCGAACACGACATATAGGTAGTGCGCTCCGAGGTTTTCAGTTTCAAGGTAAAGAAATCGTACGAGGACTGTTTCGAGGTGTATAGGTTGGCCGATGACGATGTCTAGGTGGCTGGCTACATGGTTTTTGGTGTTTATGTGTAAAAATCATTGAGAGGAGGTGTCCAGGTGTACGAGGTTGCTGATGACGAGGTCTAGGTTGTCCTCTCCGTGGTTTTCAGTGTCAAGGTAAATAAATCTTACGATGGCGGTGTCTAGGTGTACAGGGTGGCCGAACACGACGTATAGGTATTGCACTCCGTGGTTTTCAGTGTCAAGGTAAATGAATCTTACAAGGGCGGTGTCTAGGTGTACATGGTGGCCGATGACAATGTCTAGTTGGGGCGCTCCATGGTTTTCAGTATCAAGGTAAATAAATCATACGGTATCGGTGTCTAGGTGTACAGGGTGGCCGAACACGACGAATAGGTAGTGCGCTCCATGCTTTTCAATGTCAAGTTAAATAAATCATACGAAAGCGATGTCTAGGTGTACAGGGTGGCCGAACACGACGTATAGGGTGTGCTTTCCGTGGTTTTTATTGTCAAGGAAAATAAATCTTACGAGGGCGGAGTCTAGGTGTACGGGGTGTCCGATGACGATGTCTAGTTGGTGCACTCCATGGTTTTCAGTATCAAGGTTGATAAATCAGACGAAAGCGGTGTCTAGGTGTTCAGGGTGGCCGAACATGACGTATAGGTATTGCGCTCCCTGGTTTTCAGTGTCAAGGTAAATAAATCTTACGAGGGCGGTGTCTAGGTGTACAGGGTGTCCGATGACGATGTCTCGTTGGGGCGTTTCGTGGTTTTTAATTTCTAGTAGTGAAAATTATACAATGGCGGTGTCTAGGTGTACAGGGTGGCCGAACACGACGTATAGGTATTGCACTCCGTGGTTTTCAGTGTCAAGGTAAATGAATCGTACGAGGGCGGTGTCTAGGTGTACAGGGTGGCCGATGACAATGTCTAGTTGGGGCGCTCCATTGTTTTCAGTGTCAAGGTAAATAAATCACACGGTATCGGTGTCTAGGTGTACAGGGTGGCCGAACACGATGTATAGGTATTGCGCTCCGTGGTTTTCGGTGTAAAGGTAAATAAATCGTACGAGGGCGGTGTCTTGGTGTTCAGGGTGGCCGAACACGACGAATAGGTTCTGCGCTCCGTGGTTTTCAGTGTCAAGGTAAATAAATCTTACGAGGGCGGTGTCTAGGTGTACAGGGTGTTCGATGACGATGTTTCGTTGGGGCGTTTCGTGGTTTTTAATTTCTAGTAGTGAAAATTATACAATGGCGGTGTCTAGGTGTACAGGGAGTCCGATGACGATGTCTAGTTGGTGCACTCCATGGTTTTCAGTATCAAGGTTGATAAATCATACGAAAGCGGTATCTAGGTGTACAGGGTGGCCGAACACGACGTATAGGTAGTGCGCGCCGTGGGTTTCAGTTTCAAGGTAAATAAATCGTACGAGGGCGGTGTCTTGGTGTTCAGGGTGGCCGAACACGGCGAATAGGTTCTGCGCTCCGTGGTTTTCAGTGTCAAGGTAAATGAATCGTACGAGGGCGGTGTCTTGGTGTTCAGGGTGGCCGAAAATGGCGAATAGGTTCTGCGCTCCGTGGTTTTCAGTGTCAAGGTAAATGAATCGTACGAGGGTGGTGTCTAGGTGTACAGGGTGGCCGATGACGATGTCTAGGTGGCTGGCTCCATGGTTTTTGGTGTTTATGTGGAATAGTCAATGAGACGAGGTGTCTAGGTGTACAGGGTGGCCGAACACGACGTATAGGTATTGCGCTCCGTGGTTTTCAGTGTCAAGGTAAATGAATCGTACGAGGGCGGTGTCTAGGTGTACAGGGTGGCCGAACATGACGTATAGGTATTGCGCTCCCTGGTTTTCAGTGTCAAGGTAAATAAATCTTACAAGGGCGGTGTCTAGGTGCACAGGGTGGCCGATGACGACGTATAGGTCGTGTGCTTCCTGGTTTTCAGTGTCAAGGTAAATAAATCGTACGAGGGCTGTGTCTAGGTGTACAGGGTGGCCGATGACAATGTCTAGTTGGGGCGCTCCATTGCTTTCAGTGTCAAGGTAAATAAATCACACGGTATCGGTGTGTAGGTGTACAGGGTGGCCGAACACGACATATAGGTAGTGCGCTCCGAGGTTTTCAGTTTCAAGGTAAAGAAATCGTACGAGGGCTGTTTCGAGGTGTATAGGTTGGCCGATGACGATGTCTAGGTGGCTGGCTACATGGTTTTTGGTGTTTATGTGTAAAAATCATTGAGAGGAGGTGTCCAGGTGTACGAGGTTGCTGATGACGAGGTCTAGGTTGTCCTCTCCGTGGTTTTCAGTGTCAAGGTAAATAAATCTTACGATGGCGGTGTCTAGGTGTACAGGGTGGCCGAACACGACGTATAGGTATTGCACTCCGTGGTTTTCAGTGTCAAGGTAAATGAATCTTACAAGGGCGGTGTCTAGGTGTACATGGTGGCCGATGACAATGTCTAGTTGGGGCGCTCCATGGTTTTCAGTATCAAGGTAAATAAATCATACGGTATCGGTGTCTAGGTGTACAGGGTGGCCGAACACGACGAATAGGTAGTGCGCTCCATGCTTTTCAATGTCAAGTTAAATAAATCATACGAAAGCGATGTCTAGGTGTACAGGGTGGCCGAACACGACGTATAGGGTGTGCTTTCCGTGGTTTTTATTGTCAAGGAAAATAAATCTTACGAGGGCGGAGTCTAGGTGTACGGGGTGTCCGATGACGATGTCTAGTTGGTGCACTCCATGGTTTTCAGTATCAAGGTTGATAAATCAGACGAAAGCGGTGTCTAGGTGTTCAGGGTGGCCGAACATGACGTATAGGTATTGCGCTCCCTGGTTTTCAGTGTCAAGGTAAATAAATCTTACGAGGGCGGTGTCTAGGTGTACAGGGTGTCCGATGACGATGTCTCGTTGGGGCGTTTCGTGGTTTTTAATTTCTAGTAGTGAAAATTATACAATGGCGGTGTCTAGGTGTACAGGGTGGCCGAACACGACGTATAGGTATTGCACTCCGTGGTTTTCAGTGTCAAGGTAAATGAATCGTACGAGGGCGGTGTCTAGGTGTACAGGGTGGCCGATGACAATGTCTAGTTGGGGCGCTCCATTGTTTTCAGTGTCAAGGTAAATAAATCACACGGTATCGGTGTCTAGGTGTACAGGGTGGCCGAACACGATGTATAGGTATTGCGCTCCGTGGTTTTCGGTGTAAAGGTAAATAAATCGTACGAGGGCGGTGTCTTGGTGTTCAGGGTGGCCGAACACGACGAATAGGTTCTGCGCTCCGTGGTTTTCAGTGTCAAGGTAAATAAATCTTACGAGGGCGGTGTCTAGGTGTACAGGGTGTCCGATGACTATGTCTAGTTGGGGCGATCCATGGTTTTCAGTGTTAAGGTAAATAAATCATACGGTATTGGTGTCTAGGTGTACAGGGTGGCCAAACACGACGTATAGGTATTGCGCTCTGTGTTTTTCAGTGTCAAGGTAAATGAATCGTACGAGGGCGGTATCTAGGTGTACAGGGTGGCCGAACACGACGTATAGGTAGTGCGCGCCGTGGGTTTCAGTTTCAAGGTAAATAAATCGTACGAGGGCGGTGTCTTGGTGTTCAGGGTGGCCGAACACGGCGAATAGGTTCTGCGCTCCGTGGTTTTCAGTGTCAAGGTAAATGAATCGTACGAGGGCGGTGTCTAGGTGTACAGGGTGGCCGAACACGATGTATAGGTATTGCGCTCCGTGGTTTTCGGTGTAAAGGTAAATAAATCGTACGAGGGCGGTGTCTTGGTGTTCAGGGTGGCCGAACACGACGAATAGGTTCTGCGCTCCGTGGTTTTCAGTGTCAAGGTAAATAAATCTTACGAGGGCGGTGTCTAGGTGTACAGGGTGTCCGAACACGATGTATAGGTATTGCGCTCCGTGGTTTTCAGTGTCAAGGTAAATGAATCGTACGAGGGCGGTATCTAGGTGTACAGGGTGGCCGAACACGACGTATAGGTAGTGCGCGCCGTGGGTTTCAGTTTCAAGGTAAATAAATCGTACGAGGGCGGTGTCTTGGTGTTCAGGGTGGCCGAACACGGCGAATAGGTTCTGCGCTCCGTGGTTTTCAGTGTCAAGGTAAATAAATCACACGGTATCGGTGTCTAGGTGTACAGGGTGGCCGAACACGATGTATAGGTATTGCGCTCCGTGGTTTTCGGTGTAAAGGTAAATAAATCGTACGAGGGCGGTGTCTTGGTGTTCAGGGTGGCCGAACACGACGAATAGGTTCTGCGCTCCGTGGTTTTCAGTGTCAAGGTAAATAAATCTTACGAGGGCGGTGTCTAGGTGTACAGGGTGTCCGATGACTATGTCTAGTTGGGGCGATCCATGGTTTTCAGTGTTAAGGTAAATAAATCATACGGTATTGGTGTCTAGGTGTACAGGGTGGCCAAACACGACGTATAGGTATTGCGCTCTGTGTTTTTCAGTGTCAAGGTAAATGAATCGTACGAGGGCGGTATCTAGGTGTACAGGGTGGCCGAACACGACGTATAGGTAGTGCGCGCCGTGGGTTTCAGTTTCAAGGTAAATAAATCGTACGAGGGCGGTGTCTTGGTGTTCAGGGTGGCCGAACACGGCGAATAGGTTCTGCGCTCCGTGGTTTTCAGTGTCAAGGTAAATGAATCGTACGAGGGCGGTGTCTAGGTGTACAGGGTGGCCGAACATGACGTATAGGTATTGCGCTCCCTGGTTTTCAGTGTCAAGGTAAATAAATTGTACGAGGGCGGTGTCTTGGTGTTCAGGGTGGCCGAACACGGCGAATAGGTTCTGCGCTCCGTGGTTTTCAGTGTCAAGGTAAATGAATCGTACGAGGGTGGTGTCTAGGTGTACAGGGTGGCCGATGACGATGTCTAGGTGGCTGGCTCCATGGTTTTTGGTGTTTATGTGGAATAGTCAATGAGACGAGGTGTCTAGGTGTACAGGGTGGCCGAACACGACGTATAGGTATTGCGCTCCGTGGTTTTCAGTATCAAGGTAAATGAATCGTACGAGGGCGGTGTCTAGGTGTACAGGGTGGCCGATGACAATGTCTAGTTGGGGCGCTCCATTGTTTTCAGTGTCAAGGTAAATAAATCACACGGTATCGGTGTCTAGGTGTACAGGGTGGCCGAACACGACGTATAGGTATTGCGTACCAGGGCGGTGTCTAGGTGTACAGGGTGTCCGATGACGATGTCTCGTTGGGCAAGCGTTTCGTGGTTTTTAATTTCTAGTAGTGAAAATTATACAATGGCGGTGTCTAGGTGTACAGGGAATGCTTAACAGGACGTATAGGTATTGCGCTCCGTGGTTTTCACTGTCAAGGTATATAAATCGTACGAGGGCGGTGTCTAGGTGTACAGGATGGCCGATGACAATGTCTAGGTGGCTGGCTCCATGGTTTTTGGTGTTTATGTGGAATAGTCAATGAGACGAGGTGTCTAGGTGTACAGGGTGGCCGAACACGACGTATAGGTATTGCGCTCCGTGGTTTTCAGTATCAAGGTTGATAAATCATACGAAAGCGGTGTCTAGGTGTACACGGTGGCCGATGACGACGTATAGGTAGTGTGCTCCGTGGTTTTTAGTGTCAAGGTAAATAAATCTTACGAGGGCGGTGTCTAGGTGCACAGGGTGGCTGATGACGACGTATAGGTAGTGTGCTTCGTGGTTTTCTGTGTCAAGTTAAATAAATCGTACGAGGGCTGTTTCTAGGTGTACAGGGTGGCCGATGACAATGTCTAGTTGGGGCGCTCCATTGTTTTCAGTGTCAAGGTTAATAAATCACACGGTATCGGTGTGTAGGTGTACAGGGTGGCCGAACACGACATATAGGTAGCGCGTTCCATTGTTTTCAGTGTCAAGGTAAATAAATCACACGGTATCGGTGTGTAGGTGTACAGGGTGGCCGAACACGACATATAGGTAGTGCGCTCCGTGGTTTTCAGTTTCAAGGTAAATAAATCGTACGAGGGCGGTGTCGAGGTGTATAGGTTGGCCGATGACGATGTCTAGGTGGCTGGCTACATGGTTTTTGGTGTTTATGTATAAAAATCATTGAGACGAGGTGTCCAGGTGTACGAGGTTGCTGATGACGAGGATTAGGTTGTCCTCTCCGTGGTTTTCAGTGTCAAGGAAGATAAATCCTACGAAAGCGGTGTTTAGGTGTACAGGGTTGCCGAACACGACGTATAGGTATTGCGCTCCGTGGTTTTCACTGTCAAGGTATATAAATCGTACGAGGGCGGTGTCTAGGTGTACAGGATGGCCGATGACAATGTCTAGGTGGCTGGCTCCATGGTTTTTGTGTTTATGTGGAATAGTCAATGAGACGAGGTGTCTAGGTGTACAGGGTGGCCGAACACGACGTATAAGTATTGCGCTCCGTGGTTTTCAGTGTCAAGGTAAATAAATCGTACGAGGGCTGTGTCTAGGTGTACAGGGTGGCCGATGACAATGTCTAGTTGGGGAGCTCCATGGTTTGCAGTGTCAAGGTAAATGAATCGTACGAGGGCAGTGTCTAGTTGTACAGGGTGGCCGATGACGACGTCTAGGTAGTGTACTCCATGGTTCCTGGTGTCAAGATAGATAAATCGTACGAGGGCTGTGTCTAGGTGTACAGGGTGGCCGATGACAATGTCTAGTTGGGGAGCTCCATGGTTTGCAGTGTCAAGGTAAATGAATCGTACGAGGGCAGTGTCTAGGTGTACAGGGTGGCCTATGACGATGTCTAGTTGGGGCGCTCCATGGTTTGCAGTGTCAAGGTAAATGAATCATTTAAGGGCGGTGTCTATGTGTACAAGGTGGCCGATGACGATGTCTATTTGGGGCGCTCCATGGTTTTCAGTATCAAGGTTGATAAATCAGACGAAAGCGGTGTCTAGGTGTTCAGGGTGGCCGAACATGACGTATAGGTATTGCGCTCCCTGGTTTTCAGTGTCAAGGTAAATAAATCTTACGAGGGCGGTGTCTAGGTGTACAGGGTGTCCGATGACGATGTCTCGTTGGGGCGTTTCGTGGTTTTTAATTTCTAGTAGTGAAAATTATACAATGGCGGTGTCTAGGTGTACAGGGTGGCCGAACACGACGTATAGGTATTGCACTCCGTGGTTTTCAGTGTCAAGGTAAATGAATCGTACGAGGGCGGTGTCTAGGTGTACAGGGTGGCCGATGACAATGTCTAGTTGGGGCGCTCCATTGTTTTCAGTGTCAAGGTAAATAAATCACACGGTATCGGTGTCTAGGTGTACAGGGTGGCCGAACACGATGTATAGGTATTGCGCTCCGTGGTTTTCGGTGTAAAGGTAAATAAATCGTACGAGGGCGGTGTCTTGGTGTTCAGGGTGGCCGAACACGACGAATAGGTTCTGCGCTCCGTGGTTTTCAGTGTCAAGGTAAATAAATCTTACGAGGGCGGTGTCTAGGTGTACAGGGTGTCCGATGACTATGTCTAGTTGGGGCGATCCATGGTTTTCAGTGTTAAGGTAAATAAATCATACGGTATTGGTGTCTAGGTGTACAGGGTGGCCAAACACGACGTATAGGTATTGCGCTCTGTGTTTTTCAGTGTCAAGGTAAATGAATCGTACGAGGGCGGTATCTAGGTGTACAGGGTGGCCGAACACGACGTATAGGTAGTGCGCGCCGTGGGTTTCAGTTTCAAGGTAAATAAATCGTACGAGGGCGGTGTCTTGGTGTTCAGGGTGGCCGAACACGGCGAATAGGTTCTGCGCTCCGTGGTTTTCAGTGTCAAGGTAAATGAATCGTACGAGGGCGGTGTCTAGGTGTACAGGGTGGCCGAACACGATGTATAGGTATTGCGCTCCGTGGTTTTCGGTGTAAAGGTAAATAAATCGTACGAGGGCGGTGTCTTGGTGTTCAGGGTGGCCGAACACGACGAATAGGTTCTGCGCTCCGTGGTTTTCAGTGTCAAGGTAAATAAATCTTACGAGGGCGGTGTCTAGGTGTACAGGGTGTCCGAACACGATGTATAGGTATTGCGCTCCGTGGTTTTCAGTGTCAAGGTAAATGAATCGTACGAGGGCGGTATCTAGGTGTACAGGGTGGCCGAACACGACGTATAGGTAGTGCGCGCCGTGGGTTTCAGTTTCAAGGTAAATAAATCGTACGAGGGCGGTGTCTTGGTGTTCAGGGTGGCCGAACACGGCGAATAGGTTCTGCGCTCCGTGGTTTTCAGTGTCAAGGTAAATAAATCACACGGTATCGGTGTCTAGGTGTACAGGGTGGCCGAACACGATGTATAGGTATTGCGCTCCGTGGTTTTCGGTGTAAAGGTAAATAAATCGTACGAGGGCGGTGTCTTGGTGTTCAGGGTGGCCGAACACGACGAATAGGTTCTGCGCTCCGTGGTTTTCAGTGTCAAGGTAAATAAATCTTACGAGGGCGGTGTCTAGGTGTACAGGGTGTCCGATGACTATGTCTAGTTGGGGCGATCCATGGTTTTCAGTGTTAAGGTAAATAAATCATACGGTATTGGTGTCTAGGTGTACAGGGTGGCCAAACACGACGTATAGGTATTGCGCTCTGTGTTTTTCAGTGTCAAGGTAAATGAATCGTACGAGGGCGGTATCTAGGTGTACAGGGTGGCCGAACACGACGTATAGGTAGTGCGCGCCGTGGGTTTCAGTTTCAAGGTAAATAAATCGTACGAGGGCGGTGTCTTGGTGTTCAGGGTGGCCGAACACGGCGAATAGGTTCTGCGCTCCGTGGTTTTCAGTGTCAAGGTAAATGAATCGTACGAGGGCGGTGTCTAGGTGTACAGGGTGGCCGAACATGACGTATAGGTATTGCGCTCCCTGGTTTTCAGTGTCAAGGTAAATAAATTGTACGAGGGCGGTGTCTTGGTGTTCAGGGTGGCCGAACACGGCGAATAGGTTCTGCGCTCCGTGGTTTTCAGTGTCAAGGTAAATGAATCGTACGAGGGTGGTGTCTAGGTGTACAGGGTGGCCGATGACGATGTCTAGGTGGCTGGCTCCATGGTTTTTGGTGTTTATGTGGAATAGTCAATGAGACGAGGTGTCTAGGTGTACAGGGTGGCCGAACACGACGTATAGGTATTGCGCTCCGTGGTTTTCAGTATCAAGGTAAATGAATCGTACGAGGGCGGTGTCTAGGTGTACAGGGTGGCCGATGACAATGTCTAGTTGGGGCGCTCCATTGTTTTCAGTGTCAAGGTAAATAAATCACACGGTATCGGTGTCTAGGTGTACAGGGTGGCCGAACACGACGTATAGGTATTGCGTACCAGGGCGGTGTCTAGGTGTACAGGGTGTCCGATGACGATGTCTCGTTGGGCAAGCGTTTCGTGGTTTTTAATTTCTAGTAGTGAAAATTATACAATGGCGGTGTCTAGGTGTACAGGGAATGCTTAACAGGACGTATAGGTATTGCGCTCCGTGGTTTTCACTGTCAAGGTATATAAATCGTACGAGGGCGGTGTCTAGGTGTACAGGATGGCCGATGACAATGTCTAGGTGGCTGGCTCCATGGTTTTTGGTGTTTATGTGGAATAGTCAATGAGACGAGGTGTCTAGGTGTACAGGGTGGCCGAACACGACGTATAGGTATTGCGCTCCGTGGTTTTCAGTATCAAGGTTGATAAATCATACGAAAGCGGTGTCTAGGTGTACACGGTGGCCGATGACGACGTATAGGTAGTGTGCTCCGTGGTTTTTAGTGTCAAGGTAAATAAATCTTACGAGGGCGGTGTCTAGGTGCACAGGGTGGCTGATGACGACGTATAGGTAGTGTGCTTCGTGGTTTTCTGTGTCAAGTTAAATAAATCGTACGAGGGCTGTTTCTAGGTGTACAGGGTGGCCGATGACAATGTCTAGTTGGGGCGCTCCATTGTTTTCAGTGTCAAGGTTAATAAATCACACGGTATCGGTGTGTAGGTGTACAGGGTGGCCGAACACGACATATAGGTAGCGCGTTCCATTGTTTTCAGTGTCAAGGTAAATAAATCACACGGTATCGGTGTGTAGGTGTACAGGGTGGCCGAACACGACATATAGGTAGTGCGCTCCGTGGTTTTCAGTTTCAAGGTAAATAAATCGTACGAGGGCGGTGTCGAGGTGTATAGGTTGGCCGATGACGATGTCTAGGTGGCTGGCTACATGGTTTTTGGTGTTTATGTATAAAAATCATTGAGACGAGGTGTCCAGGTGTACGAGGTTGCTGATGACGAGGATTAGGTTGTCCTCTCCGTGGTTTTCAGTGTCAAGGAAGATAAATCCTACGAAAGCGGTGTTTAGGTGTACAGGGTTGCCGAACACGACGTATAGGTATTGCGCTCCGTGGTTTTCACTGTCAAGGTATATAAATCGTACGAGGGCGGTGTCTAGGTGTACAGGATGGCCGATGACAATGTCTAGGTGGCTGGCTCCATGGTTTTTGTGTTTATGTGGAATAGTCAATGAGACGAGGTGTCTAGGTGTACAGGGTGGCCGAACACGACGTATAAGTATTGCGCTCCGTGGTTTTCAGTGTCAAGGTAAATAAATCGTACGAGGGCTGTGTCTAGGTGTACAGGGTGGCCGATGACAATGTCTAGTTGGGGAGCTCCATGGTTTGCAGTGTCAAGGTAAATGAATCGTACGAGGGCAGTGTCTAGTTGTACAGGGTGGCCGATGACGACGTCTAGGTAGTGTACTCCATGGTTCCTGGTGTCAAGATAGATAAATCGTACGAGGGCTGTGTCTAGGTGTACAGGGTGGCCGATGACAATGTCTAGTTGGGGAGCTCCATGGTTTGCAGTGTCAAGGTAAATGAATCGTACGAGGGCAGTGTCTAGGTGTACAGGGTGGCCTATGACGATGTCTAGTTGGGGCGCTCCATGGTTTGCAGTGTCAAGGTAAATGAATCATTTAAGGGCGGTGTCTATGTGTACAAGGTGGCCGATGACGATGTCTATTTGGGGCGCTCCATGGTTTTCGGTGTCATGGCAAATAAATCGTAGAAGGGCGGTATCTAGGTGTACAGGGTGGCCAACAAGACGTATAGGAAGTGCACTCCGTAGTTTTCAGTGTCAAGGTAAATAAATCGTTCGAGGGCAGTGTCTAGGTGTACAGGGTGGCCGATGACGATGCCTATTTGGGGCGCTCCATGGTTTTCATTGTCATGGTATATAAATCGTACGAGGGCAGTGTCTTGGTGTACAGGGTGGCCCACAAGACGTATAGGTAGTACGCTCCGTGCTTTTCAGTGTCAAGGTAAAAAAATTGTACGAGGGCGGTGTCTAGGTGTACAGGGTGGCCGATGACGATGCCTATTTGGGGCGCTCCATGGTTTTCATTGTCAAGGTATATAAATCGTACGAGGGCAGTGTCTTGGTGTACAGGGTGGCCCACAAGACGTATAGGTAGTACGCTCCGTGCTTTTCAGTGTTAAGGTAAATAAATCGTACGAGGGCAGTGTCTAGGTATACAGGGTGGCCAACAAGACGTATAGGTCGTGCGCTCCGCGGTTTTAAGTTTCAAGGTAAATAAATCGTACGAGGGCAGTGTCTAGGTGTACAGGGTGGCCTATGACGATGTCTAGGTGGATGGCTCCATGGTTTTCAGTGTCAAGGTAAATAAATCGTACGAGGGCAGTGTCTAGTTGTACAGGGTGGCCGATGACGACGTCTAGGTAGTGTACTCCATGGTTCCTGGTCTCAAGATAGATAAATCGTACGAGTTGCAGTGTCTAGGTGTACAGGGTGGCCTAAGAAGATGTCTAGTTGGGGCGCTCCATGGTTTGCAGTGTCAAGGTAAATGAATCGTTCGAGGGCAGTGTCTAGGTGTACAGGGTGGCCGATGGCGACGGCTAGGTAGTGTACTCCATGGTTCCTGGTGTCAAGATAGATAAATCGTACGAGTTGCAGTGTCTAGGTATACAGGGTGGCCTATGACGATGTCTAGGTGGCTGGCTCCATGGTTTTCAGTGTCAAGGTAAATAAATCGTACTAGGGGAATGTCTAGGTGTACAGGGTGGCCTATGACGATGTCTAGTTGGGGCGCTCCATAGTTTGCAGTGTCAAGGTAAATGAATCATTTAAGGGCGGCGACTATGTGTACAAGGTGGCCGATGACGATGTCTATTTGGGGCTCTCCATGGTTTTCAGTGTCATGGCAAATAAATCGTAGGAGGGCGGTATCTAGGTGTACAGGGTGGCCAACAAGACGTATAGGTAGTGCACTCCGTGGTTTTCAGTGTCAAGGTAAATAAATCGTTCGACGGCAGTGTCTATGTGTACAGGGTGGCCGATGACGACGTCTAGGTTTGCGCTCCTTGGTTCCTGGTGTCAAGATATATAAATCATACGAAAGCGGTGATTAGGTGTACAGTGTGGCCGAACACGACGTATAGGTATTGCGCTCCGTGGTTTTCAGTGTCAAGGTAAATAAATTGTACGAGGGCGGTGTCTAGGTGTACAGTGTGGCCTATGACGATGTCTAGGTGGCTGGCTCCATGGTTTTCAGTGTCAAGGTAAATAAATCGTACGAGGGGAGTGTCTAGTTGTACAGGGTGGCCGATGACGACGTCTAGGTAGTGTACTCCATGGTTCCTGGTGTCAAGATAGATAAATCGTACGAGTTGCAGTGTCTAGGTGTACAGGGTGGCCGAACACGACGTATAGGTATTGCGCTCCGTGGTTTTCAGTGTCAAGGTAAATAAATTGTACGAGGGCGGTGTCTAGGTGTACAGTGTGGCCTATGACGATGTCTAGGTGGCTGGCTCCATGGTTTTCAGTGTCAAGGTAAATAAATCGTACGAGGGGAGTGTCTAGTTGTACAGGGTGGCCGATGACGACGTCTAGGTAGTGTACTCCATGGTTCCTGGTGTCAAGATAGATAAATCGTACGAGTTGCAGTGTCTAGGTGTACAGGGTGGCCTATGACGATGTCTAGGTGGCTGGCTCCATGGTTTTCAGTGTCAAGGTAAATAAACCGTACGAGGGGAGTGTCTAGGTGTACAGGGTGGCCTATGACGATGTCTAGTTGGGGCGCTCCATAGTTTGCAGTGTCAAGGTAAATGAATCATTTAAGGGCGGTGACTATGTGTACAAGGTGGCCGATGACGATGTCTATTTGGGGCTCTCCATGGTTTTCAGTGTCATGGCAAATAAATCGTAGGAGGGCGGTATCTAGGTGTACAGGGTGGCCAACAAGACGTATAGGTAGTGCACTCCGTGGTTTTCAGTGTCAAGGTAAATAAATCGTTCGACGGCAGTGTCTATGTGTACAGGGTGGCCGATGACGACGTCTAGGTTTGCGCTCCTTGGTTCCTGGTGTCAAGATATATAAATCATACGAAAGCGGTGATTAGGTGTACAGTGTGGCCGAACACGACGTATAGGTATTGCGCTCCGTGGTGTTCAGTGTCAAGGTAAAAAAATTGTACGAGGGCGGTGTCTAGGTGTACAGGGTGGCCGATGACGATGCCTATTTGGGGCGCTCAATGGTTTTCATTGTCAAGGTATATAAATCGTACGAGGGCAGTGTCTTGGTGTACAGGGTGGCCCACAAGACGTATAGGTAGTACGCTCCGTGCTTTTCAGTGTCAAGGTAAATAAATCGTACGAGGGCAGTGTCTAGGTATACAGGGTGGCCAACAAGATGTATAGGTCGTGCACTCCGCGGTTTTCAGTTTCAAGGTAAATAAATCGTACGAGGGCAGTGTCTAGGTGTACAGGGTGGCCTATGACGATGTCTAGGTGGATGGCTCCATGGTTTTCAGTGTCAAGGTAAATAAATCGTACGAGGGCAGTGTCTAGTTATACAGGGTGGCCGATGACGACGTCTAGGTTTGCGCTCCTTGGTTCCTGGTGTCAGGATATATAAATCATACGAAAGCGGTGATTAGGTGTACAGTGTGGCCGAACACGACGTATAGGTATTGCGCTCCGTGGTTTTCAGTGTCAAGGTAAATAAATCGTACGAGGGCAGTGTCTAGTTGTACAGGGTGGCCGATGACGACGTCTAGGTAGTGTACTCCATGGTTCCTGGTGTCAAGATAGATAAATCGTACGAGTTGCAGTGTCTAGGTGTACAGGGTGGCCTATGACGATGTCTAGTTGGGGCGCTCCATGGTTTGCAGTGCCAAGGTAAATGAATCGTTCGAGGGTAGTGTCTAGGTGTACAGGGTGGCCGATGACGACGTCTAGGTTTGCGCTCGTTGGTTCCTGGTGTCAAGATATATAAATCATACGAAAGCGGTGATTAGGTGTACAGTGTGGCCGAACACGACGTATAGGTATTGCGCTCCGTGGTTTTCAGTGTCAAGGTAAATAAATTGTACGAGGGCGGTGTCTAGGTGTACAGTGTGGCCTACGACGATGTCTAGGTGGCTGGCTCCATGGTTTTCAGTGTCAAGGTAAATAAATCGTACGAGGGGAGTGTCTAGGTGTACAGTGTGGCCTATGACGATGTCTAGGTGGCTGGCTCCATGGTTTTCAGTGTCAAGGTAAATAAATCGTACGAGGGGAGTGTCTAGTTGTACAGGGTGGCCGATGACGACGTCTAGGTAGTGTACTCCATGGTTCCTGGTGTCAAGATAGATAAATCGTACGAGTTGCAGTGTCTAGGTGTACAGGGTGGCCTATGACGATGTCTAGGTGGCTGGCTCCATGGTTTTCAGTGTCAAGGTAAATAAACCGTACGAGGGGAGTGTCTAGGTGTACAGGGTGGCCTATGACGATGTCTAGTTGGGGCGCTCCATAGTTTGCAGTGTCAAGGTAAATGAATCATTTAAGGGCGGTGACTATGTGTACAAGGTGGCCGATGACGATGTCTATTTGGGGCTCTCCATGGTTTTCAGTGTCATGGCAAATAAATCGTAGGAGGGCGGTATCTAGGTGTACAGGGTGGCCAACAAGACGTATAGGTAGTGCACTCCGTGGTTTTCAGTGTCAAGGTAAATAAATCGTTCGACGGCAGTGTCTATGTGTACAGGGTGGCCGATGACGACGTCTAGGTTTGCGCTCCTTGGTTCCTGGTGTCAAGATATATAAATCATACGAAAGCGGTGATTAGGTGTACAGTGTGGCCGAACACGACGTATAGGTATTGCGCTCCGTGGTGTTCAGTGTCAAGGTAAAAAAATTGTACGAGGGCGGTGTCTAGGTGTACAGGGTGGCCGATGACGATGCCTATTTGGGGCGCTCAATGGTTTTCATTGTCAAGGTATATAAATCGTACGAGGGCAGTGTCTTGGTGTACAGGGTGGCCCACAAGACGTATAGGTAGTACGCTCCGTGCTTTTCAGTGTCAAGGTAAATAAATCGTACGAGGGCAGTGTCTAGGTATACAGGGTGGCCAACAAGATGTATAGGTCGTGCACTCCGCGGTTTTCAGTTTCAAGGTAAATAAATCGTACGAGGGCAGTGTCTAGGTGTACAGGGTGGCCTATGACGATGTCTAGGTGGATGGCTCCATGGTTTTCAGTGTCAAGGTAAATAAATCGTACGAGGGCAGTGTCTAGTTATACAGGGTGGCCGATGACGACGTCTAGGTTTGCGCTCCTTGGTTCCTGGTGTCAGGATATATAAATCATACGAAAGCGGTGATTAGGTGTACAGTGTGGCCGAACACGACGTATAGGTATTGCGCTCCGTGGTTTTCAGTGTCAAGGTAAATAAATCGTACGAGGGCAGTGTCTAGTTGTACAGGGTGGCCGATGACGACGTCTAGGTAGTGTACTCCATGGTTCCTGGTGTCAAGATAGATAAATCGTACGAGTTGCAGTGTCTAGGTGTACAGGGTGGCCTATGACGATGTCTAGTTGGGGCGCTCCATGGTTTGCAGTGCCAAGGTAAATGAATCGTTCGAGGGTAGTGTCTAGGTGTACAGGGTGGCCGATGACGACGTCTAGGTTTGCGCTCGTTGGTTCCTGGTGTCAAGATATATAAATCATACGAAAGCGGTGATTAGGTGTACAGTGTGGCCGAACACGACGTATAGGTATTGCGCTCCGTGGTTTTCAGTGTCAAGGTAAATAAATTGTACGAGGGCGGTGTCTAGGTGTACAGTGTGGCCTACGACGATGTCTAGGTGGCTGGCTCCATGGTTTTCAGTGTCAAGGTAAATAAATCGTACGAGGGGAGTGTCTAGTTGTACAGGGTGGCCGATGACGACGTCTAGGTAGTGTACTCCATGGTTCCTGGTGTCAAGATAGATAAATCGTACGAGTTGCAGTGTCTAGGTGTACAGGGTGGCCTATGACGATGTCTAGGTGGCTGGCTCCATGGTTTTCAGTGTCAAGGTAAATAAATCGTACGAGGGGAGTGTCTAGGTGTACAGGGTGGCCTATGACGATGTCTAGTTGGGGCGCTCCATAGTTTGGAGTGTCAAGGTAAATGAATCATTTAAGGGCGGTGACTATGTGTACAAGGTGGCCGATGACGATGTCTATTTGGGGCTCTCCATGGTTTTCAGTGTCATGGCTAATAAATCGTAGGAGGGCGGTATCTAGGTGTACAGGGTGGCCAACAAGACGTATAGGTAGTGCACTCCGTGGTTTTCAGTGTCAAGGTAAATAAATCGTTCGAGGGCAGTGTCTAGGTGTACAGGGTGGCCGATGACGACGTCTAGGTTTGCGCTCCTTGGTTCCTGGTGTCAAGATATATAAATCATACGAAAGCGGTGATTAGGTGTACAGTGTGGCCGAACACGACGTATAGGTATTGCGCTCCGTGGTTTTCAGTGTCAAGGTAAAAAAATTGTACGAGGGCGGTGTCTAGGTGTACAGGGTGGCCGATGACGATGCCTATTTGGGGCGCTCCATGGTTTTCATTGTCAAGGTATATAAATCGTACGAGGGCAGTGTCTTGGTGTACAGGGTGGCCCACAAGACGTATAGGTAGTACGCTCCGTGCTTTTCAGTGTCAAGGTAAATAAATCGTACGAGGGCAGTGTCTAGGTATACAGGGTGGCCAACAAGACGTATAGGTCGTGCGCTCCGCGGTTTTCAGTTTCAAGGTAAATAAATCGTACGAGGGCAGTGTCTAGGTGTACAGGGTGGCCTATGACGATGTCTAGGTGGATGGCTCCATGGTTTTCAGTGTCAAGGTAAATAAATCGTACGAGGGCAGTGTCTAGTTGTACAGGGTGGCCGATGACGACGTCTAGGTAGTGTACTCCATGGTTCCTGGTGTCAAGATAGATAAATCGTACGAGTTGCAGTGTCTAGGTGTACAGGGTGGCCTATGACGATGTCTAGTTGGGGCGCTCCATGGTTTGCAGTGTCAAGGTAAATGAATCGTTCGAGGGCAGTGTCTAGGTGTACAGGCTGGCCGATGACGACGTCTAGGTTTGCGCTCCTTGGTTCCTGGTGTCAAGATATATAAATCATACGAAAGCGGTGATTAGGTGTACAGTGTGGCCGAACACGACGTATAGGTATTGCGCTCCGTGGTTTTCAGTGTCAAGGTAAATAAATTGTACGAGGGCGGTGTCTAGGTGTACAGTGTGGCCTACGACGATGTCTAGGTGGCTGGCTCCATGGTTTTCAGTGTCAAGGTAAATAAATCGTACGAGGGGAGTGTCTAGTTGTACAGGGTGGCCGATGACGACGTCTAGGTAGTGTACTCCATGGTTCCTGGTGTCAAGATAGATAAATCGTACGAGTTGCAGTGTCTAGGTGTACAGGGTGGCCTATGACGATGTCTAGGTGGCTGGCTCCATGGTTTTCAGTGTCAAGGTAAATAAATCGTACGAGGGGAGTGTCTAGGTGTACAGGGTGGCATATGACGATGTCTAGTTGGGGCGCTCCATAGTTTGCAGTGTCAAGGTAAATGAATCATTTAAGGGCGGTGACTATGTGTACAAGGTGGCCGATGACGATGTCTATTTGGGGCGCTCCATGGTTTTCAGTGTCATGGCAAATAAATCGTAGGAGGGCGGTGTCTAGGTGTACAGGTTGGCCAACAAGACGTATAGGTAGTGCGCTCCTTGGTTCCTGGTGTCTAGGTATTAAAATCATGCAAGGGCTGTGTCTAGGTCTACAAGGTGGCCGATGACGAGATTTAGGTGGTGCACTCCGTCGTTTTTGGTGTCTTGGTATACAAATTTTTAAAGGGCGGTGGCTAGGTGTACAGGGTGGTCGATGATAAGGTTCTGAGTAGAACGCTCTGTGGTTTTTGGTGTCTAGGTGTAGAAACTACGTAATAATCTTACTTTATTATAAAAATGTTTTCTGTAACGCATATATTAAGGGGCTCGATAGCGCCCTAATGGCAAATATAAGTTTTATAAACTGTGTCGTCGGGAGTGCGCTGCGACCTATTATACTTTGAATTTGCTAAATAGCCTATTTACGGTTTACGAATTCTGTATATGTTTTATTTGATCATCTGTGTATGTGTATTGATAAGCATACAAATTCATAAAGGTTTTCATAAGATATTTCTAATTACTATATTATTTTGTTGATAAAATTGCTCATTTGTAAAATAATTAGGTTCAATAATTTATTATGCCTATTTATTTATGCCTCTTCAATTCCCTTGTTTTTCCTTTAGTCAGTCATAGCTATAGATGTACACACGATTCTTTAATTATTACAAAGGCTACTTGTTAGATTTAACAAGTATAATTGAATTTGAATCATATCTCCTATTGACTCACCTGTTGTATGATAGACATAAAGAAGCTTGATTGCTGTACACCCAACTTTTATAATTTTAAATGAAAAGACGACCGCGCCATGTCTTATCAGGATAAGTTAATTGATCAGTTAATGCGAGTAAACACTCTTCGCGTAGCTCGAGTGCTCGAGTTTTTCTCTCATTTCACGGCTTGCAGCCGTTTCTTTATCGCTGCAAGGTTCGAAAATGCATATGCTATGCAGTTACATGCTATGCAATTTTTGGAGCCCATGCTTAGTAGCCGATACTGGCAGAAAACCGCCTGTAGTTCGAAATTATAGTTATTCCAAGAAGATAATGATTAAGTGCAATCCCAGCTGAGCTGATCAAGCAGCAGAACAGTCAATATTTCAGTCAGAATTCAGCAGATATAAATAGAGTAGTCTTACTTATATACTAATTCAGACGCCAGCTACCTTTCTGTGTTTTTTTAATTGTCCCCTGGATTTTTTAACTCGATTTAGTTCTATTTATAGCGCTTATGGAAAATAATTTGTATGTGCTAAAACTAATCCAAATCATCTTGTGCAAAAAAATGAGCAATATCGTTAATATATAAAAATTAAGTAAATTCCTCCAAAGTATATAGAAGTATCATTCAAACACGAAGCGAATTTTCATCTTATATAAAAAATAAGATAGTTGTACTTAAAAAATTATTCTTTTAATGCTTACTTGCCGTCTCCTTGTCTTATAGTCTATCGATGAAATGCAGGCATTATTACTTTTAAGGTGTGAATCTGTTAGATAATATTAATTAAAATTACAATATTTTTTTTATTATCTAAGGAGCTTTACTAATCAGGATGTTGATAAAAAGACAGAAAAACTTTTGTAAGTTATAAACATTAGACAATTTCTTTAAGGATTGCATAACTTTTTCGAGGAGAAATCATAATTATAATACTAAGATACAGAATGGTGAGGATAA
The DNA here is from genome assembly GCF_009193385.2 of Nasonia vitripennis. Taxonomy (NCBI): domain Eukaryota; kingdom Metazoa; phylum Arthropoda; class Insecta; order Hymenoptera; family Pteromalidae; genus Nasonia; species Nasonia vitripennis. Next base: position 264,248 of record NW_022279632.1, read on the forward strand.
GTACAAAACTTATAATTGCCAACATTTTACCTTATCAAAAGTTGTTTTATACTAGGGGGTACCCCCCTGCTCGCTCCGCTCGCCAACCCCCAAATTTTGGTTTTTATCATATTGTATTGATAAATAATAAATTGAGTATAAAAAATGTAAATATTTATTTATATAAAAGTATTGTAAATAACCCGGAGGCGAAGGAGTGGATAGCCAACAAGCTGGCCACTCTGGACTTACCCTGGGGTGGCGCCAGGCTCAAAATGGGAGGGGCAGAGCTGCTTCAACAGAGACTCAAGGTCGTTGTCCGGTTCCCTGGTCCTGCAGAGGAGCCGGCGGCGATACTGGAGAGACTGAGGGGCTACAACCCCTCCCTAAAGACGCAAGCGTGGAGGGTCGTCGACTCCAGAATCCGCGAGGAGGGGGATGAGGGTGCAGGGGACAATCAGCTCCTTGTGCTAACCATCCCCGAATCCCACGCCGGGACGTTGGCGAAGATGGAGGACAGGCCCTGGTACGACCTCGGAAGGGTGCACATGAAGGTGCACCGCCGAGAAACGCAGGGGTCTGCCGAGAGGGGGAAAGAGGCTGAGGAGGAAGTGATGGAAACATAAATGGCTCCATCCTCCTTCTCTATCTCACAAATTAACTTGCATCACTGTAAAGATGCCTCAGCAATCTTACTGAGGAATATGACAGTGGCGCACACAGGCATAGCACTTATCCAGGAACCCTGGGTAGTGAAGGGTGCCATAAGGGGACTAGGTAACTTAGTCTGTTTCAGGAACCCAAAGAAGCAGAGGCCAAGAGCCTGCATCGCAGTCAAGGGAGTGAACGTGCTGCCGCTACTGGACTTGGCCACAGGGGACCTAATGGTAGTTCAAACAGAGTTAGAAGACGTAGGACGGGTAGTGATAGCTTCCGCCTACCTACTCTACGATAGTACAGACAACCCGACAAGGGAAGTCCAAAGGTTAGTGGAACACTGCATGCTTAACAACCTTCTACTAATTATAGGGTGCGACGCCAACTCACATCACAGAGTATGGGGAAGCACGGACACCACTGCTAGGGGAGTTAGACTACTTGATTATCTCGCGGGAACAGACCTAGAGATAATGAACGTTGGCAACACACCCACATTCAGGAACGCTGCTAGAGAGGAAGTGATAGACCTAACTCTGTCATCCACCAAGATAGCGCATCTGATCGGCGAATGGCGAGTGAGCGACGAACCATCATTGTCGGACCACTCGCTGATCACATACGTAGTTGGTGGTACTCCCAGTAAGGAACAACCCAAATGGGTGAGAAATCCCCGGGATACGAACTGGGAAACATACAAAAAAGAAGTGGAGAAAGCCATGCGCGAAATACCACTCGACATCAGGGACAGCGTATCCCTGGAAATGGCAGCTGACAGATTCGCTAGAGGCATCATCCAAGTCTACGAGGGTAATTGCAAACCCAAACAGGCGAGACCTAAAGGTGAAGTTAAATGGTGGAATCAAAGGCTGGAAAAGCTAAAACACAAGGGGCCCTTGACAGAGCCAGGAAATACGGTACACGCTCCCTATGGATCCAATATAGGACACAAAGGGATATATACCGGAAAAACGCCAGAGAAGCCAAGCGAAACAGCTGGAGGAATTTCTGCGAGAACGTCCAAAAAGGCAGAGAAGCAGCCAGGATGAACAAGATCCTGGCCAAGAATCCCGAAGCTGTTCTGGGCACACTTAACTGGGCGAAAACCGGCTGCTGGCCGGACGAATTGTCACGCCGCAAAGGGTGAGGTGGGCTATAAATAAGATCGTTTGAGCCATTCAAGTCAGCGGGACCCGATGGTATTTTTCCGGCCCTGCTTCAACAAGCGGAGGACGTTATCATTGGCCCACTGACACGAATGGCGAGGGCAAGCTTGACGCTCGGCGCGATTCCCATGGGGTGGCAGGGAACCAGAGTAGTATTCATACCGAAACCGGGAAAAAACGGGTACACATCCCCGAAAGACTTCCGGTCTATCAGCCTGACATCCTTCGTACTTAAGACCGTTGAAAGAATGGTCGACAGATACATTCGAGATATGGTCTTGAAGGACGAAGGGCTACATAAGGAGCAACATGCCTACAGGGCTGGCAGATCTACCGAGACAGCACTTTATAGAGCAGTATCTACGATCGAAACACAGTTGAATGCTAAAGGATACGCCGTAGGCGTACTACTGGACATCGAAGGAGCATTCAACCACACATCGCGAGAGGTGATCAATAGAACTATGAATAGCCACAAGATCCCTCTAGCAATAGCGGGATGGATTGACCACATGTTGGGAAACCGGATCCTAGAAGCGAGTAAAGGCAGCACAACACTCAAAGGCACAGTGAGGTCAGGATGCCCCCAAGGTGGCGTCCTTTCACCACTAATATGTTGCTTGGTAGTGGACGAGCTGCTGACCCAACTAAACAACACAGGCTGCACGGCTATTGGATACGCGGACGATATCCTAATAATTGCACGTGGCCCTTTTCTTGACCCCCTGATGGGAGTCATGCAAGGAGCCCTAACGTTAGTAAACAAGTGGTGCAACAAGACCGGACTATCTGTCAATCCAGCCAAGACGGAGATCCTGGTCTGCACCAGAAGATACAAATGGAAAAGGGAATGTAACTTGACTCTTGGGGAACAAAAACTATCTCTTAAGAGTCATGTCAAATACCTGGGAGTCATCCTGGACAGTAAGCTGTCCTGGAAGCAACATCTGGAATATGTAATAGGCAAGGTCACGCCCAACCTGTGGCAACTGAGAAGAGTCATAGGCAGGAACTGGGGCCTGTCGGCAGAGGCCATGAGATGGATATATGAGGCTGTTCTCAAACCCAGGCTGACGTACGGAGCGGCGGTGTGGTGGAAGCGAAACGCCCTCTACACCTCAAACATCCTCCTAGAGCGACTAAGGAGTCTAATCGTGAGGAGCATCTCGGGCGCAATCAAGTCGACACCAACGGCTGCACTGGGACTGCTGCTTAATATAGAAACACTAAAAGTGACACTGGCTGCAGCGGCTGCGGAAGCCCTGCACAAGATCACCAACTCGCTCGGGAAAGGCAAAATGCAGGGACTACCACAGCTCCCCAAAGGATTGGACGAAAAAGGGATTCTTCGAATGAACCCGGACGCCATAGCAAAACATTCCTGTTTGATAAGAAATATAGAGTAAGCATCCCATCCCGTATGGAACGGGATGACGAAAGAATAAACATCCCGAACAACGGAGACCTGTGGTACAGACGGATCCAGAAGGAAGGATGCCGCAGGAGCGGGGGTGTACTGTCGTCAGAACGGCGTTGGAACAATCCTGTCGTTGAGTCGATACACCACCGTACTACAAACGAAGCTGATAGCAATCACAACAGTGTCAAGGGAAACATGATAGCAGACGACCTGGTTAAACTAGGCGCAAAAAGCGACCTTATAGGACCAGAACCGGTTGTCCGACTCTGCCAGAGTTTGATCAAAGGGGAGATCAGCCAATGGGCAACCAATGAGACCAACCGGATCTGGGAAGAAATCGCCACGTGCGGCAAAACTAAAGCCTTCGTGACGACAGATAATGCAAAAGATTGGTCCAGAGCAATTCTAGGACTCAAAAGGGCTAAAACTAAGCTGCTCGTAGAGATTGTTACAGGTCACGGCAGCCTAAATGCCCACAGACATGCAATGGGACTAAACAAAGACCCATTCTGCAGATTTTGCTGCACGGAGGAGGAGACCCCTGAACACCTCCTGTGCAACTGCCCCGCCATAACGGGCATGAGGCGGCGCCATCTAGGTGCCACTTTCTTAGAAGCGGAAGATGTTCAGCCCAAGCATGCCCCCGGAATTCTTTCATTCTGGGAGGCGATTGGCGCTTGATTAGCGACTTAACTAACCGGAGGGACGCCAAGGGATTACCCATGCGACCAGTGGTCTGTACAAGCCCGACTCCCATAGTAATAATAATAATAATTGTAAATAATTAAAAAACGACAGTTCATCTGTAGATAGTCAATTTAGATAGTAGATTTTTTTTTGTAATTTAATCTTGAAATCATATTTTAACTCTCATTTTTATTGTCTGATATATTCTGAAATTAATGTAAATAAATAAATTTGGTATTCAAATAGAAATTCATTTTTTTACTTAATAACCAAAATATTTTATAATAGATGATTTAAAAATGTTACCTTTATGATAAAAAGCAATAGATTATGTCTTTACAATAGAATTTCAAAAGAGAGGATTACCACACGCTCATATTGTAGTTACGCTACATCCAAAAAACAAGCTCATGACACCTCAATCTATTGACAAATACATTTCTGCTGAAATTTCTGATAATTTAGATAAAGGTTTACAAAAATTAGTAATTAAACATATGTTACATGGACCACATACAGATAAATCTCCTTGCATCATCAAAAATAAGACTATTTGTAAAATAAAATTTCCAAAACCATTCCGCGATATCACCATTTTTAAAGAAAATGGTTATCCTGAATATCGAAGAAGAAATAACATTTCACAAAACTATACTTATCGAATTAAAAAATTTAGAAAAATTATTCCAGTTGATAACACAATGGTTGTTCCTTATAATAACTTTTTATTGAAAAAGTATAAGTGTCATATTAATGTCGAATATTGTGCATCAATTCAAAGTATTAAATACATATTCGATTATATTCACAAAGGTGGAGATAGAGCATTATATAAGTTGAAAAAAATTGAATCCAAATAATTCTAGCGAAGAAACTCCCATAGTACATGATGAACTCACTCAGTATGTAGATGGTAAATATTTAAGCCCAATGGAAGCTGCTTGGCGTCTACAAGGATATCCTATTTGTCGTAAAATACTCGCTGTAGAACGTTTAGGAATCCATACAAAAGATCAACAACATATAGTTTACGAAGAAAATAAAGAATTGCAAGCCTTTAACAATAAAGAAACTACTTTAGCAGCATGGTTTAAATTAAATAAAATTGATGATTTTGCAAAAACACTTAAATATGTTGAACTGCCTGAATATTATAGATTTATTAAAAAATCAAAATCTTGGATAAAACGTTCACGTTCTTCTCTATACAATACTATTGCTCGACTTAATATCGTATCACCAAAAGATACTGAGAGATTTTTTTTGAAATTAATACTAAATCGAGTAAGAGGTCCAACTTCATTTGAAAATTTGAAAAATCATAAAGATATAGAGTATCAAACATATAAAGACGCAGCACTTGCAATGGGCTTAATAGAAGATGATTCACATATTTTTATTATTTTTGAAGAAGCTTGTCACATCATGTTACCATTTCAATTACGTAAATTTTTTGCATGGTTTATATTAGCAGAAAACATACAGGGTAATACAATTTGGAACAAATTTAAAAATTATTTCACCGAAGATTTTAAGACAACATTTATAAATAAAGAGAATAATGCTCTATCTCATATTCAAATTATATTAGAGAATGAAGAAAAATCTTGCAAAGATTTCAGTTTACCAGAACCAAATAGTGTTATTAATGATGATGCAACATCTATAGATAATGTCTTACAAAGTGCCGATATCTTTAAATGTATGTTTGATCAATTGACCGATGATCAAAAGGCAATTTTTGAAGAGTTAGTTGACAATGAACACAAAATTTATTTCATTAATGGGCCTGGAGGTTCGGGAAAAATGTTTTTATATAAAACATTAATTTATTATTACATGTCATTAAACAAAAAAGTTTTATCAATGGCATGGACTGGTATCGCATCTATTTTGTTACCTAGGGGATTGACAAGACATCGAACCTTCAGATTGCCTTTAGATTTAAATAATATTGGAAGTGCTTTTTTGAAATTAGAGTCTGAGTTTTTTATTAAATGATTATATAAAAAATTCAAACTGTTAAGAATAGATAATTTCTAACTTGATATCCAAATCAATAGTATAATTTTATTTACTAAATGAAACTATTGTTCATAGTAGCCTTTATTTTATATAATTATATCATGCCATATAATTACGTAAAATAATTGGCAAATTTTTTAAATAATAATTTAAGAAAAACAAAAAAAAAAATTAACGCGACTGAAACACATTGTATATCCATATTATAATGTGCTTCTGACAGTACCTCTTGGGTGGTGTGGAAATCTGTTGTTATTATCTTCTCAATTTAAACTTTAACCCATCGTTATACCATTTTTCCAATAAAGGAAATTTTATCGATCTTCTTAATTTGATTATAACACATCATTATACCATTATTAAAAAATGGAACTTTTGAAATCTTTTTGACTAAGTTTTATAATAATCATTTTAATATTAATAAAATTGATTTAAGAGGGGCCATCGGAGGGGATGCGGGGAGGCTTGCGGAGGGGGTGTGGAGGGGCCAGCGGAGGGGCGCGGAGGGGCGCGGAGGAGCAAAGAGCTCCAAAAATAACGTAAATTTTGAAACGTTTTCACGTGAAAATGCGGAGGGGCTACGGAGGGGCTGCGGAGGCGGTGCGGAGGGGGGCGGAGGGGCGCGGAGGGGTTATTGACATAAATTTACACATGCATCTATATAATATAGGAATATATATATATATATATATATATCTTCCTATATATATATATATATATATATATATATTTATCTCTAAGTATTTGTATTGGTTCAATAATGGCTTCTCCTTCCTTACTCGTCTTCTTCAATCTTCTTAATCTTATATATAGTTTATTGTTGATAATTACAATTTATTTTCTCAGTAATTTATAACCAAAAATTACATTAAACCTTTGCATAATTTTTCTATCCTGCTGTATGTATTTTGATTTTAATTTTCATAATATAATTTGAAATTTATTTACACCTCTAAAACGAATCGCTTATTATTTTTCTATGCCTAATAATGATAAAAAAAAAATAAATAAAAAAAATATACACTTCCTCAAATTTTTACAATATATTAGTTTGAATTCCCTGGTAGAAACGTTCGTAAACCATTGACCACCGGCTGGCCAAATTTATGAAGTTTGGTTAACAGTTTCACTAACGATTGGCCAACGCATGCGCTTAATTCGTCACGCTTTTTCGCCCGTCGTTGTTAAACGAATGCTAAAATTTTTCAAATGTTAAAAACAAGTTTTTGGCATGAAAACGTTCTTAGCAAGCTATGCAAGGTGTTACAATATTTTATGTAATTGATAAAAAGTTAAAATATGTCCAAAATTCTATTTTTTGCCTAATAAATCATTAATGAAATCATGCACTTTTATTTGAAATTTGAGGTTATATAATTAAAAGAAGGATATATCCCAAGAATAGATGTAGGAAACAAAGACGTATTTCTGGGAGAAGGAGTAGTGATCAATGACAATAATACCTGCAAAATGCTAGCAATAAACACAAGTGAGCACGATGATACCATAGAAGTTGATGCCAAAGAACTCATACCGTTCGAGACTGAAACAGAATTCTTAGAAGAGACAGATAGTGATTTTAATGGCGAAATCATAGTAGATAAAATCAAACGGTTAGAGAGAGTGAAAGAAGCTATTAGAAGAAGCCACCTAAATAGAGAAGAACTAAAGATTGTAGATCGTATTATAGAGGATTATTTAGACAGATTTCTATTGGCTGGAGACAAGCTACCATGCACAGGCATGATTCAGCGTCACATACATTTAAAGAACGATATACCAATAAATACGAAACAATACAGGCACCCACCGAAACACAAACAAGTGGTTAGAGAAAGTGTAGATAAGAAGTTACGAGACCGAATTATCAGAGAGTCAAACTCACCATGCAATTCACCAATATGGATAGTACCGAAGAAGCCTGATAGTCACGGAAATCCGAGATGGAGAATGGTAATTGACTTCCGAGAGCTCAACAAAAGGACAATAAGAGATGCTTACGCTCTACCCAACATCGTTGATATAATGGATCAATTGGGAGGAGCCACATACTTTTCCATTTTTTACCATGCAAGTGGTTTCCAACAAATACCAATGGCCCCAGAAGATTGTTACAAGACGGCCTTCACCACAATAAACGGACATTATGAATATATCAGAATGCCGGAAGGATTGAAAAATGCAACGGCTACATTCCAACGACTAATGGAGAAGGTACTCAGAGGTTTGCAGAACATAGAAATGCTAGTTGACTTAGACGATATAATAGTATATAGTAAAGATCTTCAGGAACATGAACAAAGAATTAGAAACTTGATGGAGAGACTCAGATATGCGAAACTAGTATTACAACCAGATAAAATAGAGTTCTTTAGAATAGAAGTCGGATTCCTAGGACACATTATAAGCGCTAAGGGCATAGAGCCAAACCCAGAAAAGGTAGTAGCCATAGCAAAACTTGCCACACCTAAAAATACGAAAAATGTGAGAGAAGTACTCGGCATGTTTGGGTACTACAGAAAATACATAAAAGACTTTGCAAAAATTGCGAAGCCACTCAATGACCTACTAAAGAAAAATGTGAAATTTGAATGAATGGAAGAGTGTGAAAACAGTTATCAGCAACTAAAAGAATGTTTGATGAAAGAACCAATCTTGCAATTTCCGGACTTCGACAAAGAATTTACACTAACTACGGATGCTTCTGATTACGCCATCGGTGCCGTACTCAGTCAAGAAAAAGACGGTTTTGATCACCCGGTACAGTATTTACCAGAGCGCTCAACAAAGCCGAAAGAAATTATTCGACTACAGAAAAGGAATGTCTCGCTGTATTATATGCTTTACACCAATTTAGACCATATTTATTATGCAGAAAGTTCACACTAGTGAGCGATCATGAACCACTGAACTGGATGCATAGCAGAAAAGATCCAGGACAGAGACTAATGAGATGGATGTTCAGATTCACTGGATACGAATATACCTTCAAATATAAACCAGGCAAATTAAATAAAAACGCTGATGCGCTATCACGAAACCCACCAGAAATGACTGAAGAAGAAATTAATAAGAATCTACCTACTATTAAGGTGATGGTCATAGAAGAAAAACAAAAGAAACAAGAAAAATCATCAGCAAGTGCCACGACATCATCCAAAGCAACAATACAGCCACGAAGCAGAATACAATCAACGGGTGACATAACAAATAAACCCAGAGGAAGAGGGAGACCAATAGGCTCCAAAACTAATAAAGAAGCACCTAAACTAGACCATAGCGTAATAGCACAGAGAACCAGAGCAAGGCGCACGCAAACACAGAGTCCAGTGGGGCAGTATATTAAACAAGGCGCAATATCAAAAGTACCGAAGACGGCTGTATTAGGAAGAAAAACAAAGATAGAAAAGCCAGCAGAGACCGAAGCATCAACATCCAAAGCTACTACTGTAAAACAGAGAAAAGTTCCCGAAAGTTCGACCGATGCAGATTCGGATACGTCGATGACAGTTAACCCATCTAGAAGATCATGACTATCATCCACAGCCAATGAAGACAGTGATTTGGATAAACCTCCAATACCTGACTCCAGGTATAGCGGATTACGACAAGAAGAGTCAGAAACAATAGAAGGAAAAACACAAGACGAAGAGGTGTTTTCCCCAGGCGAAAGCCAAGACAAGACCATAAGCAACATCGCCATAGAAGTAAGTGCAGTAGAAACATCCCAGGACGAAGAAAACACCGACGAAGAATCCATAAAGAAACTATCGATCAAAACAACTCTCACGAGAGAAGAAGTAGAAAGTTTGAAGAAAGCATGAAGAGATATGAGATGGATAGAAGTACCAATACAACCGAATCAAGCACGGAAATAGAAATACAAATGAAGATACCCTTGCACTTCTCAGATGATGATCATGTACCACATGAAGTGCACGAAGCAATTTACACATCAGATCCACGATTTTACACGGACGATGAGGCGAATGTGGACGATGTATGGAGAAAGAGTGTTCAAAAACTAATAAAACGAGCACAACAAAAACTACAAGAAACATCAAACAAAGATGATACAGGAAACGAATCGGACGTTGAAAGTGCAGCTGACATAATAAGGCCACCACCAAGAAGAACGCTGTCAGTGACGCCAACAATAAAAAGTGACAGACCTACAGCCAACAGCACGCCGAGAGATAAAATCAGAAATCGAAGAAAATTAGGAATGTTAAGTGAAATAGAAGCAGAAGAAGGATCAATAATAGATATAAGATTTTCAAAACCACCTGAAGTGACAATGCCTTTCCTCTTGCCCACACCACCAGACATGGAATCACTAAACAAAAACTATACTCCAGCAGGAAATGATCATGAATCGGAGGATGCCGCGACACACATAACCAAAGAATTCAAGAAAATTCCTCACAACATAATTACCATAAGAGAATGCCTCACGCACAAAAGAGACAACATTGTTCATTTCCTATCAGCAGACTGTGACAACACGTGGTCTGTGACTAGACTGTTAGTAGAAATTGGAGCCATAGACCTATTAAAAATCAAAAGTAAGAAACTAAAAACGGGACAAGTCCTAGTCACGCCATTTAAAAAGCACCAGATATTCACAGTAATAATAAAAGACAAATACTTCAACGTAATCAAAATGGAAGATTTAAACAGGGCGCTTCAGAATTTAAAAAAAACACTCGTCAACAAAGCAATTAAAAGCTTCCGAGTAGCAAGAAAAGGAGACATATTAGACCAATTAGAGTCACCAGCCATCTTAGAGATGATTTACAAACATTTTCATCAAAGCGGAATAAGAGTGACAATGTGTTACGGAAAAGCAGAAGAACCAGCTGAAAAACGCAGAAAAGAAATAATCAGCCATCTTCACGACAGTCTAACAGGAGGACACAAGGGAATCAATCAAACTTACCAGAAAATAAGAGAACGATATTATTGGCCAGGAATGAGGAATGATGTTCAAGACTACATTCGAAGATGTGCAAGCTGCCAAGAGCAGAAGATAGAAAGATTCAAAACAAGAGAACCAATGATAATCACGGACACTCCAATAGAAGCATTTGACAAAGTTTCAATTGACACATTTAGAAAACTCAAAATGACTCCAAGAGGCAACTGTCATCTCTTAACAATGCAATGTAATTTAACGAAATATTTAATAGCCATACCCATCAAGAATCTCAATGCCACCACAATAGCTGATGCACTAGCAAAGTATCTCGTTTGCACCGAAAGCCATACTCTCAGACACAGGCACCAGTTTCCTTTCCAACATAGTGGAATCTCTACTCAAACTATTTAAAATTAATCATCTCACCACTTCAGGATATAGACCGCAAACAAATGGGTCGTAGAAAGGAGCCACGCCCCACTTATAGAATTCATTAGAATATACTCCGAGAGATACGACGATTGGGACCATTTAACTCCATTTGCGACGTTTACCTATAACACCAGTGTACATGCAGCAACTAATTTCACCTCATTCGAACTAGTTTACGTGCGAATAGCGCGTTTCCCTTTGAGAATACCGTCTCACGAAAAATTAAAAACATATAATGTTTATATGCGTGATCTAGTATTAAGATTAGAGGAAATGAAAATTTTAGCAGGCGAAACCCAAATAGCGAACAAGGTCAAAACAAAAGAAAGATACGATAAAAAAGTTAAAACATTTAAGGGTAAGGTAGGCGGGTATGCGAGGCTAATTAATGAACCCAGTGTAAGTAAATTCGATGCTTATAGGAATAAACCACTGAAAATAATTGAATTTGTAGGTAGGAAAAATGTCATTTTGGAATACCCTAACGGCAAACGCATAAGAAAACATATAGACAAATTAAAACCGGTAGAGGATAAGCCCGATGATAATGATTCAGACTCTTTCGACTAATTAATAAAAATGTTACAGGATGAGAATTTTAAATATTTTAATAATAATATTCAATCTACTCAACGAGAACAAGTGTGAACCCGTATACCAAATAGAATCCCTAAACCCCAATCCTGGAATATATTTTGAAAAATTGGACGTGATCAGAATAAAAAGAGCAACATGGAAACTCAACATTTACATCAACGTGGAAGATTTTATGCAGTCATTCATGGCAAGAAGTTCGTACAAAGACGTATTTCGGACCTGTAAAACAATAATGGAAGAAAGGAAATGCCGACACGCTTTAGCCATCGACCTACTAGAAATAAAAGAGCAAGAGTTAACAAATATCCAAGAAACAATAAGAGAGACAATAGAAAGTCTAGGACACATCCAATATCCAACAGCGAGACATCTACGAAGCATCAGAGCAAAAAGACTAGTGCCACTAGGCATAATAGGAAGTATAAGCAATAGTTTGTTTGGACTAGTGACCGACGACGAAGTGGAGAATATAAACAGAAATATAGACCAGCTCTTCGTAGACCAAACCAAAATAGTGCATCTGATAGACAACAATTCTCAGATAATCTCAACAAAATTCGAGGAGCTATACAACATAACCAGCAACCATTACAAAGTGCTACAAGGATTTGAAAGAGAGTTAACAAAAACAATCAAAAGTGTGCTACGAGAAAAGGAAGAAATGAATTACCAAGTCGAAATAATGATATACGTAAAACGATGGCATTATTACTTTTAAGGTGTGAATCTGTTAGATAATATTAATTAAAATTACAATATTTTTTTTATTATCTAAGGAGCTTTACTAATCAGGATGTTGATAAAAAGACAGAAAAACTTTTGTAAGTTATAAACATTAGACAATTTCTTTAAGGATTGCATAACTTTTTCGAGGAGAAATCATAATTATAATACTAAGATACAGAATGGTGAGGATAAGTACAAAACTTATAATTGCCAACATTTTACCTTATCAAAAGTTGTTTTATACTAGGGGGTACCCCCCTGCTCGCTCCGCTCGCCAACCCCCAAATTTTGGTTTTTATCATATTGTATTGATAAATAATAAATTGAGTATAAAAAATGTAAATATTTATTTATATAAAAGTATTGTAAATAACCCGGAGGCGAAGGAGTGGATAGCCAACAAGCTGGCCACTCTGGACTTACCCTGGGGTGGCGCCAGGCTCAAAATGGGAGGGGCAGAGCTGCTTCAACAGAGACTCAAGGTCGTTGTCCGGTTCCCTGGTCCTGCAGAGGAGCCGGCGGCGATACTGGAGAGACTGAGGGGCTACAACCCCTCCCTAAAGACGCAAGCGTGGAGGGTCGTCGACTCCAGAATCCGCGAGGAGGGGGATGAGGGTGCAGGGGACAATCAGCTCCTTGTGCTAACCATCCCCGAATCCCACGCCGGGACGTTGGCGAAGATGGAGGACAGGCCCTGGTACGACCTCGGAAGGGTGCACATGAAGGTGCACCGCCGAGAAACGCAGGGGTCTGCCGAGAGGGGGAAAGAGGCTGAGGAGGAAGTGATGGAAACATAAATGGCTCCATCCTCCTTCTCTATCTCACAAATTAACTTGCATCACTGTAAAGATGCCTCAGCAATCTTACTGAGGAATATGACAGTGGCGCACACAGGCATAGCACTTATCCAGGAACCCTGGGTAGTGAAGGGTGCCATAAGGGGACTAGGTAACTTAGTCTGTTTCAGGAACCCAAAGAAGCAGAGGCCAAGAGCCTGCATCGCAGTCAAGGGAGTGAACGTGCTGCCGCTACTGGACTTGGCCACAGGGGACCTAATGGTAGTTCAAACAGAGTTAGAAGACGTAGGACGGGTAGTGATAGCTTCCGCCTACCTACTCTACGATAGTACAGACAACCCGACAAGGGAAGTCCAAAGGTTAGTGGAACACTGCATGCTTAACAACCTTCTACTAATTATAGGGTGCGACGCCAACTCACATCACAGAGTATGGGGAAGCACGGACACCACTGCTAGGGGAGTTAGACTACTTGATTATCTCGCGGGAACAGACCTAGAGATAATGAACGTTGGCAACACACCCACATTCAGGAACGCTGCTAGAGAGGAAGTGATAGACCTAACTCTGTCATCCACCAAGATAGCGCATCTGATCGGCGAATGGCGAGTGAGCGACGAACCATCATTGTCGGACCACTCGCTGATCACATACGTAGTTGGTGGTACTCCCAGTAAGGAACAACCCAAATGGGTGAGAAATCCCCGGGATACGAACTGGGAAACATACAAAAAAGAAGTGGAGAAAGCCATGCGCGAAATACCACTCGACATCAGGGACAGCGTATCCCTGGAAATGGCAGCTGACAGATTCGCTAGAGGCATCATCCAAGTCTACGAGGGTAATTGCAAACCCAAACAGGCGAGACCTAAAGGTGAAGTTAAATGGTGGAATCAAAGGCTGGAAAAGCTAAAACACAAGGGGCCCTTGACAGAGCCAGGAAATACGGTACACGCTCCCTATGGATCCAATATAGGACACAAAGGGATATATACCGGAAAAACGCCAGAGAAGCCAAGCGAAACAGCTGGAGGAATTTCTGCGAGAACGTCCAAAAAGGCAGAGAAGCAGCCAGGATGAACAAGATCCTGGCCAAGAATCCCGAAGCTGTTCTGGGCACACTTAACTGGGCGAAAACCGGCTGCTGGCCGGACGAATTGTCACGCCGCAAAGGGTGAGGTGGGCTATAAATAAGATCGTTTGAGCCATTCAAGTCAGCGGGACCCGATGGTATTTTTCCGGCCCTGCTTCAACAAGCGGAGGACGTTATCATTGGCCCACTGACACGAATGGCGAGGGCAAGCTTGACGCTCGGCGCGATTCCCATGGGGTGGCAGGGAACCAGAGTAGTATTCATACCGAAACCGGGAAAAAACGGGTACACATCCCCGAAAGACTTCCGGTCTATCAGCCTGACATCCTTCGTACTTAAGACCGTTGAAAGAATGGTCGACAGATACATTCGAGATATGGTCTTGAAGGACGAAGGGCTACATAAGGAGCAACATGCCTACAGGGCTGGCAGATCTACCGAGACAGCACTTTATAGAGCAGTATCTACGATCGAAACACAGTTGAATGCTAAAGGATACGCCGTAGGCGTACTACTGGACATCGAAGGAGCATTCAACCACACATCGCGAGAGGTGATCAATAGAACTATGAATAGCCACAAGATCCCTCTAGCAATAGCGGGATGGATTGACCACATGTTGGGAAACCGGATCCTAGAAGCGAGTAAAGGCAGCACAACACTCAAAGGCACAGTGAGGTCAGGATGCCCCCAAGGTGGCGTCCTTTCACCACTAATATGTTGCTTGGTAGTGGACGAGCTGCTGACCCAACTAAACAACACAGGCTGCACGGCTATTGGATACGCGGACGATATCCTAATAATTGCACGTGGCCCTTTTCTTGACCCCCTGATGGGAGTCATGCAAGGAGCCCTAACGTTAGTAAACAAGTGGTGCAACAAGACCGGACTATCTGTCAATCCAGCCAAGACGGAGATCCTGGTCTGCACCAGAAGATACAAATGGAAAAGGGAATGTAACTTGACTCTTGGGGAACAAAAACTATCTCTTAAGAGTCATGTCAAATACCTGGGAGTCATCCTGGACAGTAAGCTGTCCTGGAAGCAACATCTGGAATATGTAATAGGCAAGGTCACGCCCAACCTGTGGCAACTGAGAAGAGTCATAGGCAGGAACTGGGGCCTGTCGGCAGAGGCCATGAGATGGATATATGAGGCTGTTCTCAAACCCAGGCTGACGTACGGAGCGGCGGTGTGGTGGAAGCGAAACGCCCTCTACACCTCAAACATCCTCCTAGAGCGACTAAGGAGTCTAATCGTGAGGAGCATCTCGGGCGCAATCAAGTCGACACCAACGGCTGCACTGGGACTGCTGCTTAATATAGAAACACTAAAAGTGACACTGGCTGCAGCGGCTGCGGAAGCCCTGCACAAGATCACCAACTCGCTCGGGAAAGGCAAAATGCAGGGACTACCACAGCTCCCCAAAGGATTGGACGAAAAAGGGATTCTTCGAATGAACCCGGACGCCATAGCAAAACATTCCTGTTTGATAAGAAATATAGAGTAAGCATCCCATCCCGTATGGAACGGGATGACGAAAGAATAAACATCCCGAACAACGGAGACCTGTGGTACAGACGGATCCAGAAGGAAGGATGCCGCAGGAGCGGGGGTGTACTGTCGTCAGAACGGCGTTGGAACAATCCTGTCGTTGAGTCGATACACCACCGTACTACAAACGAAGCTGATAGCAATCACAACAGTGTCAAGGGAAACATGATAGCAGACGACCTGGTTAAACTAGGCGCAAAAAGCGACCTTATAGGACCAGAACCGGTTGTCCGACTCTGCCAGAGTCTGATCAAAGGGGAGATCAGCCAATGGGCAACCAATGAGACCAACCGGATCTGGGAAGAAATCGCCACGTGCGGCAAAACTAAAGCCTTCGTGACGACAGATAATGCAAAAGATTGGTCCAGAGCAATTCTAGGACTCAAAAGGGCTAAAACTAAGCTGCTCGTAGAGATTGTTACAGGTCACGGCAGCCTAAATGCCCACAGACATGCAATGGGACTAAACAAAGACCCATTCTGCAGATTTTGCTGCACGGAGGAGGAGACCCCTGAACACCTCCTGTGCAACTGCCCCGCCATAACGGGCATGAGGCGGCGCCATCTAGGTGCCACTTTCTTAGAAGCGGAAGATGTTCAGCCCAAGCATGCCCCCGGAATTCTTTCATTCTGGGAGGCGATTGGCGCTTGATTAGCGACTTAACTAACCGGAGGGACGCCAAGGGATTACCCATGCGACCAGTGGTCTGTACAAGCCCGACTCCCATAGTAATAATAATAATAATTGTAAATAATTAAAAAACGACAGTTCATCTGTAGATAGTCAATTTAGATAGTAGATTTTTTTTTGTAATTTAATCTTGAAATCATATTTTAACTCTCATTTTTATTGTCTGATATATTCTGAAATTAATGTAAATAAATAAATTTGGTATTCAAATAGAAATTCATTTTTTTACTTAATAACCAAAATATTTTATAATAGATGATTTAAAAATGTTACCTTTATGATAAAAAGCAATAGATTATGTCTTTACAATAGAATTTCAAAAGAGAGGATTACCACACGCTCATATTGTAGTTACGCTACATCCAAAAAACAAGCTCATGACACCTCAATCTATTGACAAATACATTTCTGCTGAAATTTCTGATAATTTAGATAAAGGTTTACAAAAATTAGTAATTAAACATATGTTACATGGACCACATACAGATAAATCTCCTTGCATCATCAAAAATAAGACTATTTGTAAAATAAAATTTCCAAAACCATTCCGCGATATCACCATTTTTAAAGAAAATGGTTATCCTGAATATCGAAGAAGAAATAACATTTCACAAAACTATACTTATCGAATTAAAAAATTTAGAAAAATTATTCCAGTTGATAACACAATGGTTGTTCCTTATAATAACTTTTTATTGAAAAAGTATAAGTGTCATATTAATGTCGAATATTGTGCATCAATTCAAAGTATTAAATACATATTCGATTATATTCACAAAGGTGGAGATAGAGCATTATATAAGTTGAAAAAAATTGAATCCAAATAATTCTAGCGAAGAAACTCCCATAGTACATGATGAACTCACTCAGTATGTAGATGGTAAATATTTAAGCCCAATGGAAGCTGCTTGGCGTCTACAAGGATATCCTATTTGTCGTAAAATACTCGCTGTAGAACGTTTAGGAATCCATACAAAAGATCAACAACATATAGTTTACGAAGAAAATAAAGAATTGCAAGCCTTTAACAATAAAGAAACTACTTTAGCAGCATGGTTTAAATTAAATAAAATTGATGATTTTGCAAAAACACTTAAATATGTTGAACTGCCTGAATATTATAGATTTATTAAAAAATCAAAATCTTGGATAAAACGTTCACGTTCTTCTCTATACAATACTATTGCTCGACTTAATATCGTATCACCAAAAGATACTGAGAGATTTTTTTTGAAATTAATACTAAATCGAGTAAGAGGTCCAACTTCATTTGAAAATTTGAAAAATCATAAAGATATAGAGTATCAAACATATAAAGACGCAGCACTTGCAATGGGCTTAATAGAAGATGATTCACATATTTTTATTATTTTTGAAGAAGCTTGTCACATCATGTTACCATTTCAATTACGTAAATTTTTTGCATGGTTTATATTAGCAGAAAACATACAGGGTAATACAATTTGGAACAAATTTAAAAATTATTTCACCGAAGATTTTAAGACAACATTTATAAATAAAGAGAATAATGCTCTATCTCATATTCAAATTATATTAGAGAATGAAGAAAAATCTTGCAAAGATTTCAGTTTACCAGAACCAAATAGTGTTATTAATGATGATGCAACATCTATAGATAATGTCTTACAAAGTGCCGATATCTTTAAATGTATGTTTGATCAATTGACCGATGATCAAAAGGCAATTTTTGAAGAGTTAGTTGACAATGAACACAAAATTTATTTCATTAATGGGCCTGGAGGTTCGGGAAAAATGTTTTTATATAAAACATTAATTTATTATTACATGTCATTAAACAAAAAAGTTTTATCAATGGCATGGACTGGTATCGCATCTATTTTGTTACCTAGGGGATTGACAAGACATCGAACCTTCAGATTGCCTTTAGATTTAAATAATATTGGAAGTGCTTTTTTGAAATTAGAGTCTGAGTTTTTTATTAAATGATTATATAAAAAATTCAAACTGTTAAGAATAGATAATTTCTAACTTGATATCCAAATCAATAGTATAATTTTATTTACTAAATGAAACTATTGTTCATAGTAGCCTTTATTTTATATAATTATATCATGCCATATAATTACGTAAAATAATTGGCAAATTTTTTAAATAATAATTTAAGAAAAACAAAAAAAAAAATTAACGCGACTGAAACACATTGTATATCCATATTATAATGTGCTTCTGACAGTACCTCTTGGGTGGTGTGGAAATCTGTTGTTATTATCTTCTCAATTTAAACTTTAACCCATCGTTATACCATTTTTCCAATAAAGGAAATTTTATCGATCTTCTTAATTTGATTATAACACATCATTATACCATTATTAAAAAATGGAACTTTTGAAATCTTTTTGACTAAGTTTTATAATAATCATTTTAATATTAATAAAATTGATTTAAGAGGGGCCATCGGAGGGGATGCGGGGAGGCTTGCGGAGGGGGTGTGGAGGGGCCAGCGGAGGGGCGCGGAGGGGCGCGGAGGAGCAAAGAGCTCCAAAAATAACGTAAATTTTGAAACGTTTTCACGTGAAAATGCGGAGGGGCTACGGAGGGGCTGCGGAGGCGGTGCGGAGGGGGGCGGAGGGGCGCGGAGGGGTTATTGACATAAATTTACACATGCATCTATATAATATAGGAATATATATATATATATATATATATATCTTCCTATATATATATATATATATATATATATATATATATATATATATATATTTATCTCTAAGTATTTGTATTGGTTCAATAATGGCTTCTCCTTCCTTACTCGTCTTCTTCAATCTTCTTAATCTTATATATAGTTTATTGTTGATAATTACAATTTATTTTCTCAGTAATTTATAACCAAAAATTACATTAAACCTTTGCATAATTTTTCTATCCTGCTGTATGTATTTTGATTTTAATTTTCATAATATAATTTGAAATTTATTTACACCTCTAAAACGAATCGCTTATTATTTTTCTATGCCTAATAATGATAAAAAAAAAAATAAATAAAAAAAATATACACTTCCTCAAATTTTTACAATATATTAGTTTGAATTCCCTGGTAGAAACGTTCGTAAACCATTGACCACCGGCTGGCCAAATTTATGAAGTTTGGTTAACAGTTTCACTAACGATTGGCCAACGCATGCGCTTAATTCGTCACGCTTTTTCGCCCGTCGTTGTTAAACGAATGCTAAAATTTTTCAAATGTTAAAAACAAGTTTTTGGCATGAAAACGTTCTTAGCAAGCTATGCAAGGTGTTACAATATTTTATGTAATTGATAAAAAGTTAAAATATGTCCAAAATTCTATTTTTTGCCTAATAAATCATTAATGAAATCATGCACTTTTATTTGAAATTTGAGGTTATATAATTAAAAGAAGGATATATCCCAAGAATAGATGTAGGAAACAAAGACGTATTTCTGGGAGAAGGAGTAGTGATCAATGACAATAATACCTGCAAAATGCTAGCAATAAACACAAGTGAGCACGATGATACCATAGAAGTTGATGCCAAAGAACTCATACCGTTCGAGACTGAAACAGAATTCTTAGAAGAGACAGATAGTGATTTTAATGGCGAAATCATAGTAGATAAAATCAAACGGTTAGAGAGAGTGAAAGAAGCTATTAGAAGAAGCCACCTAAATAGAGAAGAACTAAAGATTGTAGATCGTATTATAGAGGATTATTTAGACAGATTTCTATTGGCTGGAGACAAGCTACCATGCACAGGCATGATTCAGCGTCACATACATTTAAAGAACGATATACCAATAAATACGAAACAATACAGGCACCCACCGAAACACAAACAAGTGGTTAGAGAAAGTGTAGATAAGAAGTTACGAGACCGAATTATCAGAGAGTCAAACTCACCATGCAATTCACCAATATGGATAGTACCGAAGAAGCCTGATAGTCACGGAAATCCGAGATGGAGAATGGTAATTGACTTCCGAGAGCTCAACAAAAGGACAATAAGAGATGCTTACGCTCTACCCAACATCGTTGATATAATGGATCAATTGGGAGGAGCCACATACTTTTCCATTTTTTACCATGCAAGTGGTTTCCAACAAATACCAATGGCCCCAGAAGATTGTTACAAGACGGCCTTCACCACAATAAACGGACATTATGAATATATCAGAATGCCGGAAGGATTGAAAAATGCAACGGCTACATTCCAACGACTAATGGAGAAGGTACTCAGAGGTTTGCAGAACATAGAAATGCTAGTTGACTTAGACGATATAATAGTATATAGTAAAGATCTTCAGGAACATGAACAAAGAATTAGAAACTTGATGGAGAGACTCAGATATGCGAAACTAGTATTACAACCAGATAAAATAGAGTTCTTTAGAATAGAAGTCGGATTCCTAGGACACATTATAAGCGCTAAGGGCATAGAGCCAAACCCAGAAAAGGTAGTAGCCATAGCAAAACTTGCCACACCTAAAAATACGAAAAATGTGAGAGAAGTACTCGGCATGTTTGGGTACTACAGAAAATACATAAAAGACTTTGCAAAAATTGCGAAGCCACTCAATGACCTACTAAAGAAAAATGTGAAATTTGAATGAATGGAAGAGTGTGAAAACAGTTATCAGCAACTAAAAGAATGTTTGATGAAAGAACCAATCTTGCAATTTCCGGACTTCGACAAAGAATTTACACTAACTACGGATGCTTCTGATTACGCCATCGGTGCCGTACTCAGTCAAGAAAAAGACGGTTTTGATCACCCGGTACAGTATTTACCAGAGCGCTCAACAAAGCCGAAAGAAATTACTCGACTACAGAAAAGGAATGTCTCGCTGTATTATATGCTTTACACCAATTTAGACCATATTTATTATGCAGAAAGTTCACACTAGTGAGCGATCATGAACCACTGAACTGGATGCATAGCAGAAAAGATCCAGGACAGAGACTAATGAGATGGATGTTCAGATTCACTGGATACGAATATACCTTCAAATATAAACCAGGCAAATTAAATAAAAACGCTGATGCGCTATCACGAAACCCACCAGAAATGACTGAAGAAGAAATTAATAAGAATCTACCTACTATTAAGGTGATGGTCATAGAAGAAAAACAAAAGAAACAAGAAAAATCATCAGCAAGTGCCACGACATCATCCAAAGCAACAATACAGCCACGAAGCAGAATACAATCAACGGGTGACATAACAAATAAACCCAGAGGAAGAGGGAGACCAATAGGCTCCAAAACTAATAAAGAAGCACCTAAACTAGACCATAGCGTAATAGCACAGAGAACCAGAGCAAGGCGCACGCAAACACAGAGTCCAGTGGGGCAGTATATTAAACAAGGCGCAATATCAAAAGTACCGAAGACGGCTGTATTAGGAAGAAAAACAAAGATAGAAAAGCCAGCAGAGACCGAAGCATCAACATCCAAAGCTACTACTGTAAAACAGAGAAAAGTTCCCGAAAGTTCGACCGATGCAGATTCGGATACGTCGATGACAGTTAACCCATCTAGAAGATCATGACTATCATCCACAGCCAATGAAGACAGTGATTTGGATAAACCTCCAATACCTGACTCCAGGTATAGCGGATTACGACAAGAAGAGTCAGAAACAATAGAAGGAAAAACACAAGACGAAGAGGTGTTTTCCCCAGGCGAAAGCCAAGACAAGACCATAAGCAACATCGCCATAGAAGTAAGTGCAGTAGAAACATCCCAGGACGAAGAAAACACCGACGAAGAATCCATAAAGAAACTATCGATCAAAACAACTCTCACGAGAGAAGAAGTAGAAAGTTTGAAGAAAGCATGAAGAGATATGAGATGGATAGAAGTACCAATACAACCGAATCAAGCACGGAAATAGAAATACAAATGAAGATACCCTTGCACTTCTCAGATGATGATCATGTACCACATGAAGTGCACGAAGCAATTTACACATCAGATCCACGATTTTACACGGACGATGAGGCGAATGTGGACGATGTATGGAGAAAGAGTGTTCAAAAACTAATAAAACGAGCACAACAAAAACTACAAGAAACATCAAACAAAGATGATACAGGAAACGAATCGGACGTTGAAAGTGCAGCTGACATAATAAGGCCACCACCAAGAAGAACGCTGTCAGTGACGCCAACAATAAAAAGTGACAGACCTACAGCCAACAGCACGCCGAGAGATAAAATCAGAAATCGAAGAAAATTAGGAATGTTAAGTGAAATAGAAGCAGAAGAAGGATCAATAATAGATATAAGATTTTCAAAACCACCTGAAGTGACAATGCCTTTCCTCTTGCCCACACCACCAGACATGGAATCACTAAACAAAAACTATACTCCAGCAGGAAATGATCATGAATCGGAGGATGCCGCGACACACATAACCAAAGAATTCAAGAAAATTCCTCACAACATAATTACCATAAGAGAATGCCTCACGCACAAAAGAGACAACATTGTTCATTTCCTATCAGCAGACTGTGACAACACGTGGTCTGTGACTAGACTGTTAGTAGAAATTGGAGCCATAGACCTATTAAAAATCAAAAGTAAGAAACTAAAAACGGGACAAGTCCTAGTCACGCCATTTAAAAAGCACCAGATATTCACAGTAATAATAAAAGACAAATACTTCAACGTAATCAAAATGGAAGATTTAAACAGGGCGCTTCAGAATTTAAAAAAAACACTCGTCAACAAAGCAATTAAAAGCTTCCGAGTAGCAAGAAAAGGAGACATATTAGACCAATTAGAGTCACCAGCCATCTTAGAGATGATTTACAAACATTTTCATCAAAGCGGAATAAGAGTGACAATGTGTTACGGAAAAGCAGAAGAACCAGCTGAAAAACGCAGAAAAGAAATAATCAGCCATCTTCACGACAGTCTAACAGGAGGACACAAGGGAATCAATCAAACTTACCAGAAAATAAGAGAACGATATTATTGGCCAGGAATGAGGAATGATGTTCAAGACTACATTCGAAGATGTGCAAGCTGCCAAGAGCAGAAGATAGAAAGATTCAAAACAAGAGAACCAATGATAATCACGGACACTCCAATAGAAGCATTTGACAAAGTTTCAATTGACACAGTTGGAAAACTCAAAATGACTCCAAGAGGCAACTGTCATCTCTTAACAATGCAATGTAATTTAACGAAATATTTAATAGCCATACCCATCAAGAATCTCAATGCCACCACAATAGCTGATGCACTAGCAAAGTATCTCGTTTGCACCGAAAGCCATACTCTCAGACACAGGCACCAGTTTCCTTTCCAACATAGTGGAATCTCTACTCAAACTATTTAAAATTAATCATCTCACCACTTCAGGATATAGACCGCAAACAAATGGGTCGTAGAAAGGAGCCACGCCCCACTTATAGAATTCATTAGAATATACTCCGAGAGATACGACGATTGGGACCATTTAACTCCATTTGCGACGTTTACCTATAACACCAGTGTACATGCAGCAACTAATTTCACCTCATTCGAACTAGTTTACGTGCGAATAGCGCGTTTCCCTTTGAGAATACCGTCTCACGAAAAATTAAAAACATATAATGTTTATATGCGTGATCTAGTATTAAGATTAGAGGAAATGAAAATTTTAGCAGGCGAAACCCAAATAGCGAACAAGGTCAAAACAAAAGAAAGATACGATAAAAAAGTTAAAACATTTAAGGGTAAGGTAGGCGGGTATGCGAGGCTAATTAATGAACCCAGTGTAAGTAAATTCGATGCTTATAGGAATAAACCACTGAAAATAATTGAATTTGTAGGTAGGAAAAATGTCATTTTGGAATACCCTAACGGCAAACGCATAAGAAAACATATAGACAAATTAAAACCGGTAGAGGATAAGCCCGATGATAATGATTCAGACTCTTTCGACTAATTAATAAAAATGTTACAGGATGAGAATTTTAAATATTTTAATAATAATATTCAATCTACTCAACGAGAACAAGTGTGAACCCGTATACCAAATAGAATCCCTAAACCCCAATCCTGGAATATATTTTGAAAAATTGGACGTGATCAGAATAAAAAGAGCAACATGGAAACTCAACATTTACATCAACGTGGAAGATTTTATGCAGTCATTCATGGCAAGAAGTTCGTACAAAGACGTATTTCGGACCTGTAAAACAATAATGGAAGAAAGGAAATGCCGACACGCTTTAGCCATCGACCTACTAGAAATAAAAGAGCAAGAGTTAACAAATATCCAAGAAACAATAAGAGAGACAATAGAAAGTCTAGGACACATCCAATATCCAACAGCGAGACATCTACGAAGCATCAGAGCAAAAAGACTAGTGCCACTAGGCATAATAGGAAGTATAAGCAATAGTTTGTTTGGACTAGTGACCGACGACGAAGTGGAGAATATAAACAGAAATATAGACCAGCTCTTCGTAGACCAAACCAAAATAGTGCATCTGATAGACAACAATTCTCAGATAATCTCAACAAAATTCGAGGAGCTATACAACATAACCAGCAACCATTACAAAGTGCTACAAGGATTTGAAAGAGAGTTAACAAAAACAATCAAAAGTGTGCTACGAGAAAAGGAAGAAATGAATTACCAAGTCGAAATAATGATATACGTAAAACGATTGGAATCAACATTAGACCACGTCATCAAAAGCAACGAGAAACTATTAACAATTTTACAAAAGCTAAAAGAAGGAAAAATGCACCCAGAACTCATGAAACAAGATGTACTTCATCAAATGAACATGGACGTAAAAAGAGTGAGTCGAGACTTAGAATTCCCAATACCACCAGAGCACATGAGGGCATAAGAACTAGCCAAAATATCGAGTATCGATGCCATACACCAAAACGAACGAACGCTAGCCGTGCTGCATCTACCACTAGTAGACCGAATGCCGTACCAATTATACAGAATGCACCCAATCAAAGAAGAGTGCCACAGAACATGAAAAACAAAACAATAGGGCAAGCTTTTACAAAACCGTCCCATGAATACATAGCTATCAGTTACGACCATACAAGATATATTAAATTCAATGAAGAACAGAGACAAACATGCATCACGACACACTATGCAGATATATGCCCGATCCTAGGAGCACTCAGGAACGTGCCCGAATCCAGGGACTGTGAGATAACATTACTCCTAAATCCCAGCCAGAAAGCAATCAACCACTGCGATATACGCTACAGGATGAACATACAGACCCAATGGACGGATTTAGAATATGATAAATCATGGCTTTATTCCACGGTTGAACCAGAAACATTAAATATTATATGCCAAAACAAACACGAAACCAAAATAACAATAAAAGAGGCAGGAATTGTGCACGTAGCTCCTACATGCATAGCAACGACTACAGAAGCCACAATAACTGGAGAGATAACCAGAAACACAGAATACACTTATTTATACAAACCAGATATAAACCTCAAAATAACAGACATTTACCCGTCCCTAAATAAAGAAAACAACGACATAGAATTTCATAGTTTAGAAACAACAAAGATATTAACACCCAACACAGCTAATAATGACGGAAAATCGTTACACGAAATAATGAGTCAGTTAGAAGAGATAAGCGAACACAAAAGACAGAATTATAAAAATGACACAACACTATACGGAAGTGTGACTATTCAGTAAACTATCATAGCAATAATAGTAGTAATAATCATGAAAATGAAATGCCTCAGCAATTGTCAATGTCTCAACAAAAAACACGCCCACCCACCACCCAAAAGAAATGACAAGAGACGAAAACTCATCTCAAATGATGAAGAATTCGAACTCGAAAATATCTCAATTAGTCACGAAAGTCCCAATACCCCACACTTAGACCGCAAAACCCTTGAAAGTAAAACCTCAAAAAGTACAAAGAAAATGTTACTAGTACCGAAACAAGAAGCAGAATGCTCATAATTCACCAAAATTTAAGCATGAATTTTTACAGGAAGCTTGTACATAGCCAAACAGCATATAGTAAAATATTATTAATGACGATAACATAATCTAATTACAGAATAAAAAAAAAAAGAAAGAAACAGAATGGAGTCGAGACCAAGAACCACCATATCAATGTTCTGTGATGTAGACATTCCACTATCGGACATAGTAAAAGAATTCGAAAAAATAGGAGAACCTCAAAACGCTTACGTAGAAAAACACAGATAGGAACGAGAGACCAAGAAGATCACCATATCATTTAGCTCGGAAAGAGAAACACAAAGAGCATACGAACTCAGATCTTTATTAGCAAAACAGAACAAATTGAAGAGAAACAGCAGAAGAGCAGCACCGTACCAGGGCCCCACAACGACCTCAAACCCCAAATTACCAATAGGAGAATTGATCGACCTTACTCCGAATGAAGAGCCAACAATTAGATCTGAAGTCCACGTAGTGAACCAAAAAGCACAAACGCAAGTAATCAGAAACAGATTGTTTTGCCTACTCCCTTGGGACGGAAATGACAGAGAAAAGGACGAGATGTTCTTTAGACAATTTGCGCAATTTGGAACCCTAACCTATTACGAGACGGTCAGAGACAGGAAAGGACGCCTAGCTTATGGATATGTGCAGTACTTCACAGAAGAAGAAGCCAGAATTGCAAAAGAAGAAAGTGGCCCGACATACATGGCGACCCTTGCAGAGCCAAGAAGACTCCCACGCATTGCACAAGGAAACACCACCACAAAGTTCCACGAAAAATGCAAGAGAATGATAGAAGCAGAAATATACAGCTTGCACGACGTAACTTGCAAAAAACAAGCAAAATGGTCTCAAGAACAAACCGATGAAGCCCCTCTAGACAAACTACAACCTTTAAAAGAAATCATATTGGAGCTGAAAGAAAAAACGCTGGAGAGCCAAAAGCAAAACAGAGAAGAAAATCCTGTTAATAGCAACTTAGTACAAAATGCCAGAGTAAATGCTCAGAATCAACATAAATCCAAAACACCCGAGACCCTCAAAGTAATACATGATGATCTAAATGATAACGACATGATTATAGATTAGAAAAGTAAGCAATCAGACAGGACCAATTAACAAGTGTGAATGAGAGAATGAATTATTGACCACAATATGACCCATGAATACCCCACTCAATGAAAATGTTTAAATTTTGCTTTTCCTCTTCTACGAATTTGCATATCTTCTTTTACAGACATGGACCAAATCTTCAAGACCATAATCGAGTCAATCGAGTTTGATGAGAACTCAAAACACGTCACCATCCGGTTTGGCCCACCAGGGAAACTACCCGTTGTTATGACATTACTGAATAAATACGGATCGAACAATACTAAGAGCTTCAGAATTACCAATCAAGGGACTGACAATGCCACAGCCATATTAACAATAACGTACAGGACAAGTACAGGTACGATACAACTACTACGCGATTACGAACTGAACAGACAGACAGACCAAGAAACAAACACCGCAGAAACTAATGAACCGACAAACAACCGAGAGACAGGCAACAACACCGACACTTCCAAAAATTCTACTGACTCAAACGCCACTGACAGCACTGACAGTTCTGAGAACTCTGATGACATCGACTCTACGGACAACAGTGACGATCCAGACAATAACGACATTAACAATGATGACAGAATTGCTACAAACGAAAACACTGACAGCAATGACAATAACGACGTCCAAAGACCTGCCAACAATGACGATATCGAAGCTTACACTATTAATGAACCAAACATACCACTACGCCATACAAACAACCCGCAAAACAATGTACAGCTACTCAAAATAAATTTGACAGACGCTTACACAGTGACAGCCACATATATAGGCACGACAATAGACGCAGAAGCATTATTTAGACAACATGGGCCCTGCAACACCGAACACAATGCAACGAAAATCAAGGACATCAAAGCCATAATAATTAGATACCAAATGAAAAATCATGCGCTTAAAGTAATCAACAAATACAAAGAACACATATAACAAACAAACGATGACATACAAAGACCAACGACAGAACATCAAACCAATCAGGAGAAAACAATAGAATACGTACAAACACCAGATACTATATGTGTACGAGTACTCGGACATACGACAAGACAAAATTTAATAGAGACATTCCAACAATTCGGAAATATCATAGACGTAAGACACTTAGAGCCTAAAGACGGACAAAATGGACGATACACTGCGTTCATCCAATTTGAAAACCAGGACAGCGCAGACAAGGCTGTGGAAAAGACACAAATGACGCACTCGACAAGACTAGCTTACAACAAAGTATATACATCAACACGATCAACTGCACAGCAAAAGACAGAAAAAGAACAAAACACAACACAACAGAAAAAAAATTAACAACCTGGGCCGTTGACCCCAGCAACAACACAAAATTATACATACTAGCACCACCAGACACCACACAACAGCAATTAGAAACAGATTTTGCAGTGTTTGGAGAGACAGTGAGCATTGAACTGACGGACAGTACGACAAAAGGAAAAGTAGGGTACATAACATATACAAACAAAGTTGACGCAATAGACGCCAAATTAAACGGACCACAGAAATACATAGTAAAATAGAAATGGATGCCAAGAACAGACGAAACGATGATTCACTTCCTATGCGGAGACCAAATACCGAAACAAAGCTTCGACGACCATATACAGAACTGCAACATGCCTCACTTAAGACAGAGAATACTAAATGAAAAGTCAACATCAACGACCAAAACACAAGAGGACCCAAGACAGACAACATCGACACCACAACCGAGCACGAGTGAACAGGCAAACGAGCAAGCAACAAGTCGCTCAACAACATCCAACACGACAACACCAGTGTCAGTGTATAAGGCATTACACTTAGAATACACGTCATCCAGCGACGAGGATCCCATAGAAATGGAGATAGCCAGACAGAACGCCAGACGCCGAATACAAGAGAGACAACAACGGACAGAGCAACCGAGACGACAACATGCAGAGACCCAAAGACCGACAAGAGCCAGTACCGCAGCAGAAGAACAAATCAGGAAGGAAATGGAGAAGATAGATTTCAATAAAATATTAGACACTAGTTTTTAAGAGACGACACTGCGACGTTAGCTTTAAGTTAGATGCAAGTAGTTCATATGAAAAAAAAGA
This sequence comes from Nasonia vitripennis, assembly GCF_009193385.2. Lineage (NCBI taxonomy): Eukaryota > Metazoa > Arthropoda > Insecta > Hymenoptera > Pteromalidae > Nasonia > Nasonia vitripennis. Next base: position 294,177 of record NW_022279632.1, read on the forward strand.
AAAAAAAAACAAGTTACCATCATTGTTTTGCGTCAAAATAAAATATATTTTCATATTATCTTTCAAAAAAAAAAAAAAAAAATGTAGAACCACATACCTTTTTTTTCTTAAAATAGACCATTACCCAAAACAATATAATATACGATAATATCAAAATTAGAGATGAAATGTAAAATTAGTAAATAAGTGATTAACGATAAGCGAACACATAACAAGAAGTAATCCACATAAAAATATTAGTAGCAGGTTATAACAGAAATAAAGCGATACGTATTACTAACAATAACACATAAGTTAGATTCAAAAATAAGTCTAGGTTGTACGAGACCATCCTTGACAGTTTGTGTGACTGCGGAGCAAAGCCATAACCAAGCTTACAAGGTAAGAGAAAGAAGAACAAAGAAACAATCCACCCAAACCCATATCATCATCCTGAAACAAGCTAAAAGTTGACAAGCCTAATATAAAAAAAGAAAAGAGAAAGAAATCTTGCCGATTGCTTACCAATAGCTTCGAACAAAATATATTTTTTTTTTTTTTGAGGGAAGCCGACCTAACCCATGCATGAACTTGAATGTTCTGAACATTCAAGGAAAAAGCAACGTCATTGCTTCATCGAATGAACACCGCAGAGCTTGTTCAAGGGATCCAATTGTGGTCCAAGAATAAACGACGCATGACCATACCAATAATTCAAAGCATAGGCACAATTCAATATCTGCAGGTTAGAGCAGATACAAAAAAAAATTAAAAAGCTTGATCCTACCCTAAATCCACAATTTTCCATCAAAAATAAGAGAAAAACGTCTAAATTTGGCTCGCCAGCGTGTCACCCTTGTCAGACCACTCACCCTTAGGTATAGTCGTTTGTCGAGGACGACAAACGTTTGAAGGGAGGGAGGATGTTAAGTGACGAAGTTACTGGATGAATATTCAGAAACATTAAATTAAATGAAATAAAGACAGCAGGAAAAATCCAGAAACTTCGACGCTTAACGAGCGCAAGAAGTAACCCTAAACTGAAGTGCGAAGGAGAAGTAAAGACCCTGCGTGGGAGAAAGCTATGACGCTTTCTTCAAGCTTCGCCTCCCCCGATTTTTCATTCCTGTGTGTGCGATCCAAGAGTAAGGACGCTATTCAAGAGTTCAATTTTATAATTATATTTCTGAGTCTTTAATTTGGAGTTTAGTCTTAATTGTGATTCCGTCTTGATCATCATATACCGAAATTTGGTCTCATTCCATTTGAAAATTATTTGAAGTCTCCAGAAACAAATAAAGGAATTTTCTGAAATAATTGAGTCTAAGAGATTACTTGATTTGAGAGTTTTGATCGTCAACCTTTGGATCATCCCCGTTAACAAACACAAGTAAGTCGTTCTCGTTAATAATTTAATTTTCCTTGGTGTTTTATCATCACGCAAACAGCTCCGCCGCGACAATCAGTGCGAAGTACTGATCTCCCCCGTATGGGAGAGTAAACTATCATCCGCATAATCATATAACATTACTTTGTTAGTTCGGTAAATTTATTATTACCCTAACACATAAACTATAAAACTAGAAGTAATTTTTATCAATTATATAATATTTTATTTAAAAAATAAGAAATTGAACAAATGGGAAAAGGCCAGCCTTTTTGATTTTTTTTTTATTATTTACATCTTAAACAATACAGTTTGTACAAAACATCAGGTTTACAAATACAAATCTTATACTATTTTATGAAAATTAACTTCTTTTGCTTATATTATTTTTCGACTTTCCACCTTCTGGCATTTATTTTTATTTTTATTTATTTAGAATTCCAGAAAATACGTAATTTACATAGTGTTACATAAATTACATATAAAATTTGCAGGCTGTCATAATGCAGCAATTATTAATACAATAACCCATCATAACGCCGCTATCCTGCAGAGGAAAACAATGTTCCCTGTTCGCAGGTCCGGATTAACAAAAATAACAAGATAGTAATAAAATGCTGGTTAGCTTAGCTGTATACACTACAGCTAAAAACCTCCAGCCATACTAACTACCATACTCTACTTCAAAACATTCACTCAGTATGACCATACTTTCCATGTCGGACTTCCAGACAATGGTTATATAGAAGTATCTATTATATTTGTAGGTATAAGGGTCTATTTGACTCCTATGCCCAATTTTTTAACAAGAATATAATCATTGGAAAAGAAACATATAAGTTTATATAATCTATCTATTTTACTTAAGAAAAATAATTTATATTATTATAACGGTGTGCTGGATGCAGTTGTTCAATTTCCAGCTCCGCTATAATCAAGGTCCGTAGACCTCGTTACTCTCGAGAAAGAGAGTCGTCGGGATAGCACCTAGTGCTGAATAGGTTCCGGCCAGGCCAGTTATGCTGCAATCTCGTACATATGCGGTCGAGGGGGTCTTTGCCGTAGTGGAGGGCGTAGCGCCCGCCGATGTGGTGCTGTCAGGAGTCGGTGGTAGAGGCAGATCCTCTATCTGAACCCAGCGGGTTCGGCCCCCCTCCACGACTCTGATCCAGCTGGGGTCTGACGCCATCATCTGCAAGGTCAATAAGAGGGAGTTCTAGGAAGTTTATGAGGGTCTTTTGGACCGAGTACGACGAGGGGACAGTACAGGAGGAGTCTCTCGCTTGTTCACGGAACCTTTTGGGCGACCTCGCTTTTTCATGGGTACTACTAACGGGGTTACCTCCTCATTCTCGATACTAGGAGGTGGTTCGCTAGTTTTCTTTCCGCGCGTGACTCTAGTTATCGCACGGTTAACAACGATGCGCGTCTTCCGCGGTCTACCTCGCTTACGTGGCGCTTCCACGTTTACAGACGTATTAGTCGAAGCCGGGGCAGCATCTTGTGGATTCGCAGTCGTCGTTGCGGTGTTTGTTGGTTCTTCGTCGCTCGATGGGTCTTCGTCGTCCTCATATTTCTTCAAATCGACTACATGTATCTTCTCGAACTTGTCACCTTTGTCGTTCTCGAGGGTGTACACATCTTGTCCAATTTTGTCCGTAATTCTGAATGGGCCAGCAAACTTCGGCGCGAGCTTCGCATTTATGCCTAATAGAGCGGACGAAAGGATGCGATTACGCTTCCAGACTAGGTTACCGACCTGATACTCGGATTGTCTGCGTCTCGCGTTATAGTAAGTTGCTTGTTTTTCAGAAGCTCTCTGTGCGTGTCTCGCTGTACGGACTTGCAGATCCAACAAACGTTGCATTCTATCTTCCCAGTCCTTGATGGCTTGTTATTCTGCCTCTTCTTTCTTGAGAATCTCTTCTGCTCGGCGGCTGTTGTGGGGTGGCTCTAAGTGCCGTCCAAAATTTAGAAAGGCCGGACTAACACCTGTGGTCTCTTGGATAGCCGTGTTGTATGCAAACATTAGTTGGGGAATGTGTTTATCCCAGGACCTGTGTTCACCTTCGATAAACGTCGTAATCATTGTCTTGAATGTGCGATTGACACGTTCTACCGGGTTGGCTTGAGCGTGATACGGTGGGATAGTTCGATGTTGTATCCTCAGTTCTTTAAGAAATTGGGCTAGCACCTTGTTTCGAAATTCCGTCCCGTTGTCAGATAAAAATGCCTCGGGCACTCCGAAACGTAGAATAACACGTTCATTTAGGTTTTTCCGGATCGTTTTTCCATCCGCCTTGCGAATTGGGATGGCTTCGATCCACTTCGTGAAAACATCTAAGAAGATGAGGATGTATTGGTAACCTTGAGTCGACCGGGGGAACGGACCCATAATGTCAGCGGCGACAATTTCCCAGGGTCCAGGGACTCTTCTCTGACCCATTAACCCAGCGGGTCTTCTCTGGTGGCAAAACCATTTTCCATTCGTCCTGTTCGTCTAGGATATCGTCTAAGAGAGGATCAGGACGTAGATGATACAGTCTGCCCTCCGAAATCTTCCAGTTTGGATGATCGGTTGGGTTTTCCCTTACCTTGGCACACATGTCAGTATACCATGGGTCGTCTGTAAATCTTCCTCCTATACCGAGTGTGGCTAAGGGCGTATTCTCGTCTTCATCCTCGTACATTCGGGATAAGGCGTCTGGTACGCAATGTAATGAGCCCTTTCGATGGATAATCTCGAAATCATAGGCTTGCAATTCGAGAGCCCACCTAGCTAAGCGACCGTTGGGGTTACGCATATTACACAGCCACTTCAGACTACTGTAGTCGGTAATAACTTGGAAGTGATAACCCTCAACATAGGCTCTAAATTTGCGTATCGCCCACAATACAGCCAAACATTCGCGTTCAGTGACAGAGTAATTTCTCTCGGCTTTTGGCAGGGTGCGGCTCGCAAAGCTTAACACGCGTTCTTCGCTATCATGGACTTGAGTCAACACTGCACCCAGGCCGGTGTCACTAGCATCCGTCTGAATCGTGAGAGTTTCGTCGAATGATGGACTATGTAGGATTGGAGCCGAAGCTATCAGCGTTTTAATTTGTAGGAACGCTTCTTGCTGCGATTCGCCCCAGTTATATCTCACGTCTTTCCTGGTTAACTGAGTGAGAGGATCGGCGAGTGTCGCGAAATTGTCCAGGAATTTCCTGTACCAAGAGACCATCCCTAGGAACCTGTGGAGTTGTTTTAGATTCTTGGGGGCCGGGTAGTCTAAAATGGGAGCAACCTTATCCGGATCGGGACGGAAGCCATCTCGATTTACCATCACCCCAAGGTACTTAACCTCGCTGCAACAGAATTTGCTTTTCTCCCAATTAATCGTGAGTCCAGCATCGCTGATCCGCTTGAGTACGACTTCTAACCAATGTAAATGGTCTTCGAACGTGTCGGTAGTGATAATAATATCATCCAGGTACGAAAAAGCATGAGGTTCCAACTCAGGCCCGATAATCTTATCGCTAAGCTGTTGGAACGTCGCAGGGCCACCAACCACGCCATAAGGAAGCCGGGTGAACTCAAAAAGTCCGAGTCCGGGCACCGTAAATGCCGTGAGGTGCATGTCTTCCTCCTTCATGGGGATCTGGTGGTAGGCACTACTCAAGTGGATCGTCGAGATGTAACGAGCATTCTGCAATTTGCTAACGATGGAGTCCATGAATGGAAGCGGATACGCACTGGCCTTGGAAACGGCGTTGAGTTTACGGTAGTCTATGCAAAACCGGTAGGATCCATTGGCTTTTCGCACCATGACTACGGGGCTCGACCATTCACTGTTCAACCGTCGAATTATTCCTGCTTCTAGCATTTCCAACACTTGCTTATGCATCTCCTCCTCAATCTTCTTCGACACGGGGTAGTACCTCTGCTTGATAGGTCGAGCGGAACCCACATCAATGGCGTGCATGATCAATGAAGTTCAGCCAATTGGTTGTTCGTTCTCTGGTAGCCACCTATCCGGCAGTTCGTTTAAATGGTTACGCTGCCACGGCGTAACATCAACTAGGCCAATGGCCGCCAGGGCATTACTCTCGCCGTCAGTGAGACTAGATAACTCCAGAGGGATAGTCTCCGACGTGCCCTCAATCTCTAGGACATTCTGACGAGGTCTAAGCGTGGCGCCAAATGCACGGATGAAATCCGTCCCTAAAATGCAGGAGGAATCAAGTTCGCTCATGATCATGACTTTCAGTACTTTTCGACGACCCTGTACGTCAAAGGGTAGGTCGACGTGACCATAAATCGGCACTAACTGGTCGTTAGCGAGCTTCGCTCCTGGTCCTTTATAGGGCGTAATAGTTTGTCCACAGGCCGAGGCAATCTGAATGCCGACCGGGCCAATGGCGGTGCGTGCAGCTCCAGAGTCGAACAAAGAGCGGACTCTGAACCCTGCAATTCCAACCTGCATCCACCAGCGACGGTGATCCTCTGGACTTGGATCTTCGGCCTTCAACGGCATGAGTGCGTTCTCGCTCTTTAAATCGAGCAATTCGCTAGAGGCCGTTGTTGCCTTGGGAGAAGCGTTGGCCTGACTCACTTCTTCCCTTGGTCTTTTCCCGACTTCTGGGAGCATTCTGGGCACGAACTTTTTACGTGTTGTGGCCAACTGCAACCATAGCATTTAACGTGGGGCTTATATGGCCCACGAGCCTTCTGGTCTTTATTGTGGTCATTATCCGGTTTGCGTACCGTTCGTTTCGTTTTCTCCTCTACTACCTCTTCAACTGTCACGGTAGAGACACTTTCCGGCTTCGACTTCTTGCCGTTCTTCGGGTTATTTCTACCCGCTGTGATGGCTTTCGGCTGTAGTTGCGATGGTTGCTGCTGAGAGGCAGCAATGCCCGCAAGGCCTAATTGGCTATTTACTGCCGTCGCGACTAGCGTGATCTGGAGCGGGCTCGCTGGTTTGACGGGTTCTGTTACAGCGTTCATGCTAGGAGTTTTCGCAATGGTGGCTGTTGGTGTAGCCGGCTTTTCCTTATAGGCGACATGCGGTAGCAGGCTACGTTCCGGTGGTGGTGGCGGCTTGTAGTTGTCCCGATCGTGAACCAACTTCTCGGCGTCCCTCGCTAACGTAACTAGGGCGTCTAAGTCTGTGACGTCTTTACGTGGTACAATCATCTTGATTTCTGGCAACATATTGTCATAAATCATCTTCAATTGTACGTCTACCGGTGGAGGTTCATCTAACCTGCTGAGGATCGTCAGTACTGCGAAGATGTGTTCCCTCACTGACTCCTTTTTCCCTTGGGTACGCGCTTGGGCTTCGGCTAACAGCTGCATTTGGATGTCCTGATCGACTCCGTAACTTCGCATTGCAGCTTTGCAGAAATCTGTCCATGTACACCAAGTGTGTCGCAGTTGTCTACACCAGATTAGTGCTGGCCCCGTTAATACGTGCAACATAGCATTCAGTGAATCGGTGTCGTCTAGATGAGATGACATTCTGCATTCGTTGACTCTCTGTAGGAACTCTTCGATGCAAGTGTCTTGGCTGCCATCAAACTTTATTTTCCATTCTCGGGCGATTTTTCCGATGTCTTTACGTGACTGTGATGTCCACGTAGGAGTGGGTGTGCAGTTGAACGGATTCGTTTGCGTGGCGTCAAATGGCCAAAAAGGAT